>NC_053434.1:57976391-58081188 GCF_007990345.1 Gossypium hirsutum
ATGAATTTTTTATTTTTTATGATTTTTATGTTTTATGAATATTTATGAGGAAAATGAAATTATTAAACTAGAGCTTTTTATGTGTTGCTATCTTGATTAGTCCATTAGTTGATTTTAATGATCATCATGGTCAAAGATGAAATCGGTAATGGAGAGGTTTAATTGATTTTTTTAGTAGCAATGGTGCATTGAGTACGAATTAAGTTGAGAAGCTTACTTTATTTTTTCGTTTGTTTTATTTTTCTTAAGAGCTTTTTATACCTATAAGCTTTATATTAACTTAACAGATAAAAAATGATTTATATATCCAAATTAAAATTTATAATAATTTATATTAATTATTTAAAAAGTATTTAAAATTATATTTCATATATCCAATATTAACAAGGGTTTCCATAAATTATTTTATATCTTGTAATACACCAAACCCGGCCTAGACTAACAGCCGAATTTGGAGATGTCACATGCAATGGAAGTCGAAAACGAGTTTGTCGAGCTAAACCGTTGCAGTTAATTAGCCTTTATCTTAGTTCGAAGTAAAACATGTTCTTCATTATAACTATATTCATATCTTTTTAGTCGGAAGCTTGAAAACATTATTTTTGGAAAAAACATTGGTGTTCAAAGAACTGTTTGTTAAGCAAAATCGAGTTTTTATCGTCTAGCCGTTCTAAAACCGTAAAGTAGTTAAAATCCAAAGTAAAAATCCAGAATGGTCCAAAGTCCCCAAATTTACATCAAACCTCAAATAATTAATAAAATCTAAAAATTTACGAGAATAGTCTAAATTTTATGTGTGGCCACTGTCGATCCTCCGCTGTTACTGATCCACCAAGTCCGGGGATTACTTGTACAGATTAAATAGAAAGAGTGAGTTTTTGCAAACTCAGTGTGTAATCCCCACAGAAAACATGCACTCAGAAACACATCAGAATACAGTCAAATACCGACTAGGCCTAAGCCCATTACAGATTCAGTTTGGCCTTTGCCCAATCGGATACAGTTTCACATTATATTCACAAGCTGAGATTCTGTGATTATCAGAAATATTATGATTATCCCTTTCCCCAAAAACACAATTTTCGGTTCTCCTTCTATTTCCCTCAAAAAGTTTCCTGTTTGTTCTTTCTTTTTTTCTCCCTGCCGTTTTCCCTCTTTTTCCATGCTGCCTTTTTGTGTTTTCCCATCTATTTCCTAGTGGCCGCATCTTGCTATCTTTGTACCTTTGGATGTTAACGGTAAGGGTTGTAAGTATGGTTATCTTTAGTTATCAAACCATTGTCTAAATGAGGTTTTAATTTGCGTTTAGGAGGCCATTGAGTGGCTGTGGATTTTTGATTGGTGCTATAGAGTGCGAATTCCGGTCTTCGTTCAAAGGTAAGGGATTTAATGGTTTTAAGTTGGAATATCTCGTCAAGTTTTCGATCGAATAACGATTTAAGTGACTAAGTTGGGAAAGTATTGGTCAATTATAGTGCTGGATATCTCGAGAGTGTTTCTACATAAAAAACGTACTGGGCGTGTACCCGAAACACAAAAATGAGATCCGATAAAAAGTCAAAAAAGTATTCTGTTGACGCCATACGAGAGTGTAGTCGCCGTTGTGGTAGGCCGTGTGATGGAATACGGGCGTGTGATCGATGAGCCAGGCCATGCGCGCATGACACGGCCGTGTGATGGCTAGGTAGGATGTGTGCGAGATACTGGCTACATTGATTTGAGCCATGTGGGCCACACGGGTAAAAGCACGCGAGTGTGTGAGATTTTGGGCCAGGTCATGTGATCCATACGGCGAAGGCCAATTTGGGCCGTGTGGGCCACACAGGCATGTGAGCTCATTTTTCTAAATATTCTGTAATGTTGCACGAGTCACCCTAGTTAACTGTGGACCTATTGTAGGGTCGGTAAGCTTTACTTAGACCCTAATTATGTGATCTGATTGTATGGTGTCTGACTGAGCATGTTATCCGTACTGAACTGAATGTATGTTCTGTTATTAGCATATTTGAATGTCATTTATGGTATGTTGCATTGCATCAGGGCGGGTTGATGATATTTGGAGGAAGTATCTGAAAGGCTTTTAAACCTGTTATTTGGCGGCTCAGCTACAATATTCTGATTATGTGCCATATTTTGGTACGCATGGTGTGTAGGGATTGGTGGATTGATTTAATCCACATGGTGTGTAGGGCTAGACGGAGATGGTGTGTAGAGGCTGGTGGGTAGGATTCTGATTTACTGTATCTACATTTTGTATCTGATATGGGCCAAGGCTCTAATATAATTGTGAAACTGTATCCGATTGTGCAAAGGCCAAACTGAAACTGTATTCTGATGTGTTTCTGAGTGCATGTTTTCTGTGGGGATTACACACTGAGTTTACGAAAACTCACTCTTTCTGTTTAATCTGTATAGGAAATCCCAAAACTTGACGGATCAGCGCAGCGAAGGACTTGACAGTGGCCCCAAGTAAAATTTAACTACTTGTATTTTTAGATTTATTATTATTTGAGGTTTGATGTAAATTTTGGGGATTTGGACATTCTGATCTTTACTTTGATTTTTACTGCTTTACATTTAAACGGCTAGACGATAACAACTCATTTTTTTATAATAAGGTTTTTTGAACACCAATGGTTTTTCCAAAAATAAACGTTTTCAAAGCTTCTGCTAAAAACATATGACTTTAGTTATAATGAAGAACATGCGTTTTACTTCAAACTAAGATAAAGGCTAATTAACTAGAATAGTTTTAACTCGACAAACTCATTTTCGACTTTCATTGTATGTGACATCGTCAGATTTGGCCATTATGTCTAGTCCAGGTTTAGGGTGCTACATTTAGTGGTATTAGAGCGGTAGTGCCTCAACATCGAGACGTAGAGCTCATCATGAATACGGTCTAACTCTGGAGGTAGCTTCAACTGATAAGCGATCGGTCCCACTCATTTCAGAATCCAGTATGGCCCAATAAACCTAGGGCTCAACTTGCCCTTATGATCGAACCTTAGAACCTTCTTCTATGGTGAAACCTTTAGAAACATGAAGTCCCCCACAGAATACTCAATCTCAAGCCTCTTCAGATCAACATAAGACTTCTGCCTGTCAGAGGCTGCCTTCAGACGGACCCTGATTAGTCAAACCTTATCTTCAGTCTCGGAAACCAATTCAGGACCCAGAACACGTCGCTCACCCAACTCAGTCCAACATAAAGGAGTACGACACTTACGACCATACAGTGCCTCATAAGGTGCCATTTGGATGCTAAACTAGAAGTTGTTATTATAAGCGAACTCGGCTAATGGCAGGTAGTCCACCCAACTACCTCGAAAATCAATCACACAGCTCCTCAACATATCCTCCAGTATCTGAATCACCCTTTCTGACTGACCATCGGTCTGGAGATGGAACGCAGTACTGAAGTCCAACCTTAAACCTAAAGCCTCATGTAGCTTTCCCAAAATTGAGACGTGAAATAAGGATCCTTATCAGAGACGATTGAAACCAATACCCCATGCAGTCTCACTATCTCTGAAATATAAAGCTTCGCCAGCTTCTACAGAGAATAATCAGTACGAGTCGGTAGGAAGTGCGCTGACTTGGTCAATCGGCCAACATAATCCTTCTTAATGGGTTTCAGGGTAACCCACTAAAGAAGTCCATCGTCACACGTTCCCACTTTTAAAGGGGAATCTTAATTGGATGCAGCAAACCCGAAGGTAGCTGATGCTTAGCCTTAACCTGCTAGCATGCCAAACATCTAGCCACAAATCAGTAACCTCTCGTTTCAACCTTGGCCACCAATACAACTCTCAGAGATCTTGGGACATCTTATTCCCACCGAGGTGCATAGCGTAAGGGCTACGATGCGCTTATCTTAGTATAGACTGCCTCAGATCAGAATCATTCGGCACACATATCAATGTGAAGTATTATGGCATAGAAATGGGGTTGAAGAAGCCACTTGGGCACTAGAAGAGACTATAAGAAGTCAATATTCGAACCTGTTTACTGGTAAGACTTTTGAGGACGAAAGTTCCTAAGGGGGGAGAAATATAACATCCCAAAACAGGCCTAGTCAAGTCAAGACCACAAATTTGACATTAAAATATTGATTTTATGATTTTTATGAGGTTTAGAATATGAATATATGCATGTGTTAAAGTTTCATGAAGAAATTCTAAGTATAAGGTGTCCAATTGGAAATTAGGGACCAAATTGAATAATTTGCAAAATTTGTGTTTTAGAAGAAAATTATATGAAATTTCTTTGGATTATTAAGTAGAAGGTCTTAAAGAGAATTTTCCCAATTTCTAAGTTTTTGGACAAAAATGGGCTTGAATGGAAAAATTTTAGAGAAAGACATTAGGGGTATTTTGGTCATTTGGTATATTAATGACATAAAAAGAGAAAATAAGTAAAAAATTAGCTCATTCTCTCCATGTTGCTGTCAAAATTTTAGTGTTCTCCATAGCTAGGGTTTTCAAGCTTTCCAAGCTCTATAGTAAGTGCTCCCAACCCTATTTTAATGTTCTTCGCATTTTTGAAATATCGGTAACTTGCACTTTCTTTTTCTATACATATTTCATGCTAGGATTCATGTTTAGAAATTTACCCATGCATGAGAAGCTTATGTTTTGATGATTTATGGAAGGATATGAGAGTTTAAAGGATGGTAAACAACTTTTACTAAGTAGATTTTTATGAAAAGGGCTTTAAGGACTATTTTGTAACAGAAGTAGAAGAGGGTAGAAAAATGTGAAAGGAAGGAAAATGTGGGCTGTTATGAACATGAAAAATGTTCGGTTAGACTTGGGTAACTAAGAAATCCCATACATTGTATTATTCGAGCCTAGGGACTAAATTACAAATATAAGAAAGTATAGGGTAAAATAGTAATTAAACCCAAATATGAATTTTGGATTGTTTTGAGTAATGTATGTATTAAGTGAGCTAAATTTGGTATATAGATCAAGAGAATCGAGATACGGGCCTTGATTAGGGAAAGCACAAGGTTACGAGGTTTAGGTTGGATTTCTAATATTTTATATCAAGATAAGTACATGTGCAAATAAATACATTAATTATTGTTATTAAATGATTTATTGATGTATGTATGCTTAATATGCTTATTGGCTATGTTGATAATATAACATGTTTTGATGCTTTGCTATATGATTATGAGACGTTAGCTATGTGAAAGAAACCATCATGCTAGTATGTTCGGTAAAGGTCTAGAAGTCTAAAATCCCGTTTGAGCCTTAAGAATAGTTGAGGATACAAGTGACATGTCACTAGGATAGTCATGTGTGTTATGAGCTCATTTAATATGTGATACATGCTAGGGTCTGGGTGGAGGGTATCCTGAGTTATGTTTGGATACTCTTTTAGCTCTTTGAGTAGCCCCGTTGAGAGCGGCATGTGATTCTGTGATATGAGGCACTTCAGTGCACTTTCTGTCAGGTAGCCAAGGCTATGTTCAGGCACTTTTGTGCATTTCTTCCGTGTGTTCGAATCATATTCCAAGTGTTCAACGGGTAACGTAATATGAATTCCGAAAGTAAAATTTAAGTAAGCCAAGCACAGGTGTGTGCTAAAACCCTATGAGGACTTAGTATATGATGATATTATGGAAAGATATGTATTTGGAAAAGCATTTGCATATGAATATGGAAGGTAAGTATATATATATGACATGATGAAAAGTATCATAATGGATAAGAAATTATACATAGATTATCAATAATTACAAAAATGTAGGTTATTTGTATGTGTACTTACTAAGCTTTATAGCTTACCCTCCTCTCTTTTCCCTTCTCTTTAGATACGTCAAGCTAGCTCAAAGGATCGGGAGAAGTCAGAGCTCGGATCACACTATCTTCAAGGATTTTGGGTATAAAAGGGTTCAATTATTTTGGTCATGGCATGTATAGGAAACTTGTCTATTTTGTGTATATGTGTCATGTTGAAGTAGCCAAGTGTAATGGCTCATTTGGGCATTGATTATTTTGTATGTGCTGGTCCATATTAATGATTGAGATGTATCTCTAAATTTCCCTTTACATGCATACTAAGATGTGTATGTGTTGGTTTGATGGATGACTATTTATTTGCTAGTATGTGGTTGCATGATTTAGCACTCATAATAGATTGATAATAAGGGATATGGTAAACCATGAAATTGGTTGAAATGACTAAAAGAGAAGGCTGTGTGAATACTAATGGACTAGCATAAAAGGGTCATAGTGATGCTATAATGTTGCATGTTTAAGTGTCCAAAAATATGATGGGATATGCCATTGAACATATGGAAGTGTATGATTCTTTAAGGGTGACAATGGCTTGGAGAGTAGCCTCCAAATGGTCCATACGGGTAGACACACGGGCATGTGTCTAGGCTGTGTGTGACACATGGTCAGCCCCATGGACGTGTCGTTCGGCTGTGTGTCCCCTGCACCTTGAACTTTAGGTTAACATGCATGGTAGTAAACATATGGGCAGAGACATGATCGTGTGTGTGACAGCCCAAAGTTGGCCCTAGTTGGGAAGTGGTTTCGGGACCGCTAAACCGAGTCACCAAAATGTTTGAATGTGATACTTATTGTCTAGAATATGTAATTATGAATGTGTGAAAATTTCAAGCTTCAATTTGGTTGATTTCATGTGAATTTAGTTAATAGGACTTATGTGAGAAAATTCTAAAATGTGATAGGTCAATGTGTGAGGACCTATTAGTGCATGTGGACAAAGGGGGGACTTGCATGTCAAATTTCCCCCCTACTAGTAGTGGCCGGCCATGATGGGCATGATGAACAATTGTGCAATTTATTTTATGGAAATTATGGCATGAGTATGGCACAATAAGATATGTTAATTTGTGTCATAAAATGTTGGGATAAAACAAATAAAATAATAAAAAGGAGTATGGTGAATACAAAAAAAAAATGTGTGTGTAGTTGTTTGTCCCCCCCAATTGCCGTGAGCTAAAGAAAAGAAAGGAGAGAATTTTGTTCATCCTTTTCTCATCTTCATGCTTGCCGAAACTAGAAAGAAAAACAAAGAAAAATTTTCTCATCCTTTGGTTCATCCTTGGCCAAAAATTTTAAGGAGGAAAGAAGAAGAAAGGTGAAGAGATTCGGCCATGCATGTAGCTAGGCTAAGGTATGTTTGATGATGTTCCATGAGATGCATGCATGTTTTAGTTGTTAGCTTGAGTTCTACTTGGCCCATGGTCTAAATCTTGCTATGTGATGGAATTGGCACTTGACCATGGATGCATCATTCTTGGTTGTGTTGATGTTGTGGTGATGAGGCATGAGGATGAATTAAGATTCGGCCTAGGTGGAGGTTGTGTTAATGCCATTGCATGCAAAATATGAAGCTTGTTAATGATGCATGTGATGATGGCTTGATGATTCTTGAACCTCCTTTTTAGCATTTTTGTGTGAGCACATATGTGCATTGGTTGCTAAATGGAGAAGAATCGGCTAGCAAGATGTGTGCTAAGGCTGAATGTAACTTTGCATGTTGATGAGCAATGCATGTGTTAAATCGATGAAAAGGGGGAGGATGCTTTACTAGTGTGTGTATATGTGTGTATTAAGTGTTGAGATCGACCCCAAAAATAGACATGCATATTCGGCCAAGGGGAAAGAAATTAGCTAATATGTTGTGTTGATGCATGATTTTTGCATGTATGAGACTTTAATGTCTAATGTATAAATATGGGCTAAGTGCCTTGTGTTCATCTTTTGATGCCTAAATGATGAAATCAATTTATTTGTTTGATTAAGCTCAAGAGCAAAGGGGAAATAAATCCGATAAAGGGAAGGAAAAAGTGGTTGAATAGCTAGCGGAATCGTTCGACAACACCCGAGGTAAGTTCTTGAGTAAGAGAGCTTAAATTACGATGTGATTAAATCATGCTCTATGTGTTGCTATTGAGCCGAATGTGCAAGGACGATATGTGCCTTGTGTTTGAGTTTCGCAAATGAAAATGAAATATGAATGTGCCATGAATTATTGTTAGATGTGCATGATTAATTGAATGCTGTCCGGGCTAAGTCCCGAAGGCTTTGTGCTAAGTGAATATATCCGGACTAAGATCCGAAGGCATTTGTGCGAGATACAAATTCCGGGTTAAGTCCCGAAGGCCTTTGTGCGAGATACTAAATCCGGGTTAAGTCCCGAAGGCATTCATGCGAGTTATTAAATCCGGGTTATGTCCCGAAGGCATTGTGTGAGTTACTAAAACCGGGCTATGTCCCGAGGGCATTTGAACGAGGAGCTATATCCGGTTAAATCCCGAAGGTACGTGATTTGGTAATGAATGAGCTTGCTGTAAAATTCCAGCGAATACTCGAAAAACATCCCAATATGGGGATATGTTACGTATGTGTTGAATTTAATCGAGCCCTTACAAATAAATGTTCGCTCAGTTGATAAACGAGCTACCGGCCTTCGGCTAAGTTAGTCTATTGTGTATGTACATAAGGGTTGTTAATGTTGTGAAGCAAGTTTGATATCGGTAAATTGCGTATTATGAAATATTCCATTTAGCTAAATGTGTGTTATTCTTTGTTTATGCTGGAATTCCTTGCTCAAAACTTACTAAGCATAAATTGCTTACTCGTTACACTGCTCCTCTGTTTTATAGATTTTTGGTTCTCCAGCTATCGGACTCGGGATCTTGAAGTCGAAGTCGCCCACACTATCAAAGGCTCTTTTGGGTACTATTTTGGTTGAATCTTGATATGGCATGTATAGGACTATCCATTGTTGTTTTTCGAGTACTTTATGAAATGTATAAGTGTACAGCCATGCGAAAATGGCTTGTAGAAGTGGAGTATGGCATTAGACCATTCGTGTTTATGAATGTATAGATGGTTTCATGATGTAACTATAGTTGGAATGGAAGTGTTGAGCAAATAATCAGCCACTGGAATGGCTAAGTATGATCATATGTGGGCTTATGTATGACAAGGCCCTAGTTGGTCCATGAAACCCCAAAATAGGTAAGGTTTACTTTGAAAACAGAGACTGATAGCAGCAGTGGTGTGGATTGGAAAAATCACAAGAATTCGTAGGAGTGGAATTAAATAGTGAATAAATTATGTAATCGAACCTTGATGAATCTACTTTCATATGAAAGTAACGAAACAATCATATGAACAGTACAGTAAGAGATATTCGGGTTCTTGTGGAACAGGGCCAGAACAGTTTCTGGATTCCCTGTTCCGCCTTTGGAAATTCACTATAAATTGACCAGAGATAATTAGGGGTCATACCATATATGTATGGATTCCTCTCTGAGTCTAGTTTCCATAGAAACAAACGGCATCAGTATTGAAGCTCTGTGCAGAGAGATATCCAAGTCGTAATGGGAAAAGGTCAGTGTAGTCGACCCCTGTAACATGGGAGACTTTGACTAATAAACTGTACTAATTGGCCCGACCAAAAATTCTAGAAAAAATAAATAGGTGGGCACATGAGTCTAGTTTCAGGGAAAAATCACAAAACTGATTTTCGAGTTGTGAAACTCAAGATATGATTTTGAAGCGACTAGTACTCAGACTGGGCAGTGTCTGGAAAAATTTTTCAAAGTTTGTTAACATCTCGTGTCCGACTCCGGTGTCGGTCTCGGGTTCGGGGTGTTACATTTTATTGGTATCAGAGCTACGGTTTAGTCGATTCTAGGACTACCGTAATGTTTTGGGTCTAGCTATACATGCCATTTTATGTGATTACTTGATAGTGTGGTGATTT
The DNA here is from genome assembly GCF_007990345.1 of Gossypium hirsutum. NCBI lineage: Eukaryota > Viridiplantae > Streptophyta > Magnoliopsida > Malvales > Malvaceae > Gossypium > Gossypium hirsutum. Next base: position 57,986,157 of record NC_053434.1, read on the forward strand.
CTGACAATTGTAAATGTGTTTATTTATAGTAATGGATCCCGATCGTGACCGAGAGGTAGCTGATGATCTTGAGAGTGTAGCGCCTGCTCCCGCACAAGGGACAGTGCCGGCAGACTCTCAACCTAATGCTAGTAATCCGAATGATGAAGCTAGACAAGCATTCTATAGCGTGATGAATGATTGGTTTAACCAATACATTCGAACTAATATGGCTGTTCCACAACCTCCATTCCCGACAAATACTACCCCCGCACCTACAATACCACCGGTAACGGACCAAATAAGGTCAAATAAGCCCCCAGTTGACAGAATCCGAAAACATGGGGCTACTGAATTTAAGGCTATGGATAGCGATGATGCCGAGCAAGCTGAATTTTGGCTGGACAACACTATCCGGGTACTCGATGAGCTATCTTGTACACCCGATGAATGCCTAAAGTGTGCTATCTCCTTGCTACGTGATTCTGCCTACTATTGGTGGAGTACTCTGACTTCTATTGTGCCCCGAGAGCAAGTAACTTGGGAGTTTTTCCAAACTGAGTTTCGGAAAAAGTATATCAGTCAGAGATTTGTTGATCAAAAACGGAAGGAATTTCTTGAGCTTAAGCAAGGCTCCATGTCGGTTACTGATTACGAGCGAAAATTTGTTAGACTTAGCAAATACGCTCGATGTGTTTCGTCCGAAGCTATTATGTGTAAACGCTTCGAGGATGGGCTGAATGAAGATATAAAAATGTTCGTTGGCATTCTTGAAATACGAGAGTTCGTGGTACTTGTTGAACGAGCTTGTAAAGCCGAAGAGCTTAGAAAAGAAAAGCAAAGAGTTGATGAGGGAACTGGAGAGTTTCGTAAAAGATCCTCGGGAAGGTCTCTTCAACAGACATCAAAGAGATTTCGAGATGATGCGGGCCAGTTTAGAGGCACTTCGGGCCTTTTTAGACGAGATCGTGATCGACCCCCTGTGGGTACACGAGGCACTTCAGTCGCCAGTGTTGGGAATGAATGTCGAGACAGGACGAAATGCCGATATTGCGGTAAATGGCATTCGGGGAGTTGTAGATTTCCTGACCGCTCCTGTTACAAATGCGGATCAGTTGACCACTTCATTAAAGATTGCCCGAGGTTGTCGGGACAGAATGCAAATCAGAGTGGGAGACCGGGTGCTACCACTGCTCGAGGTAGACCATCTGGAAATATGGGCAATGCTAGTGGTGGTCAGAGAGGATCTAGAGATGATATAACCAGATCCGAAGCCCGTGCGCCTGCTAGAGCTTATGCTATACGTGTCCGCGAGGATGCTTCTTCGCCTGATGTTATTACCGGTACATTCACTCTCTTTGATACTAATGTAATTGCTTTGATTGACCCCGGTTCTACTCATTCTTACATATGTGAAACCTTAGCATCCAGTAAGACTTTACCTATTGAGTCTACTGAGTTCGTAATTCGGGTGTCAAATCCCTTGGGTCGTTACGTGCTTGTCGACAAAGTGTGTAAGAAATGTCCCCTGGAAATTTGAGGTTCCTGTTTTTCGGCGGACTTGATGCTTTTGCCGTTTGATGAATTTGATGTTATCCTTGGTTTGGATTGGTTGACCGCGCATGATGCGGTTGTGAATTGCAAGAGCAAGACTATTGATTTGAGGTGCGCAAATAACGAAGTAATCCAAATTGAGTCTGCGGACTTGGAGGGGATGCCAGCTGTAATATCAGCAATGTTGGCACAGAAATATGTAAAAAAAGGGTGCGAAGCATACCTTGCGTATGTACTTGGTGACAAAGAATTAGAAAATAAACCCGAATCTGTGCCGGTGGTTTGTGAATACCCGGATGTTTTTCCGGAAGAATTACCGGGTTTACCACCTGTTCGGGAGGTAGAGTTTGGTATTGAGCTTGTACCTGGGACTACGCCGATTTCGATAGCTCCGTATCGTATGGCACCAACCGAGTTAAAGGAGTTGAAAGCTCAGTTGCAAGAACTGACGGATAGAGGTTTCGCTCGACCAAGTTTCTCACCTTGGGGTGCACCAGTATTGTTCGTGAAAAAGAAGGACGGAACCATGAGGTTGTGCATTGACTATCGTCAGCTGAATAAAGTGACGATAAAGAACAAATATCCGTTGCCGCGCATCGATGATTTGTTCGACCAACTGAAGGGAGCCTCAGTGTTCTCAAAAAATAGATTTGAGATCGGGCTATTATCAGTTGCGAATTCGAGATTCAGATATTCCCAAAACTGCCTTCAGAACGAGATATGGTCACTACGAATTCTTAGTGATGCCGTTTGGGCTCACTAATGCCCCTGCAGTATTTATGGATTTGATGAATCGGATCTTCAGACCGTATTTGGATCGGTTCGTAGTGGTGTTCATTGATGACATTTTGGTCTATTCAAGAGATGAGACCGAACATGCTGAGCATCTGAGGCTAGTGCTGCAAATTTTGTGGGATAAGCAGTTATATGCTAAGTTCAGTAAGTGTGAGTTCTGGTTAAGAGAGGTTAGCTTCTTGGGTCATGTGGTATCCGCATCGGGTATTCGAGTTGACCCGAACAAAATTTCAGCCATACTTGACTGGAAACCTCCGAGAAATGTTACTGAAGTTCGGAGCTTTTTGGGGCTCGCCGGTTATTACCGCCGATTTGTGAAAGGTTTCTCGATGATAGCCACACCAATGACGAAGCTACTTCAAAAGGATGTTAAGTTCGAGTGGACGGAGAAATGTCAGAAAAGTTTTGACCAACTGAAAACTCATTTGACTGAAGCTCCAATTTTGGTGCAACCCGAATCAGGTAAAGAGTTTGTCATTTATATGATGCATCCCTACTTGGGTTGGGTTGCGTATTGATGCAAGAAGGTCGAGTCGTGGCCTATGCGTCGAGACAATTGAAGCCACACGAGAGGAATTATCCGACCCATGATCTCGAACTAGCTGCCATCGTGTTTGCTTTAAAAATATGGCGACATTATCTGTTTGGTGAGAAGTGCCATGTATTTTCGGATCACAAAAGTCTCAAATATTTGATGACTCAACGAGACTTGAATCTGCGACAAAGACGTTGGCTTGAGTTGTTGAAAGATTACGAGCTTGTCATTGATTACCACCCGGGAAAGGCTAACGTGGTTGCGGACGCCTTAAGCCGGAAGTCATTGTTTGCTTTACGAGCGATGAACGTGCATTTGTCTGTTCTACCAGACAGTGTGTTAGTAGCTGAATTAAAAGCTAAACCATTATTGACTCACCAAATTCGTGAAGCTCAGAAAGTCGATGATGAATTGGTTGCAAAACGGGCTAAGTGTTTTCCGAACGAGGAATCGGAGTTTCAAATTGATGATGATGATTGTTTGAGGTTCAGAAATCATTTGTGTGTTCCAAGGAATTCGGAACTCATTTCGATGATTCTGAACGAAGCCCATTGTAGCCGAATGTCAATTCACCCGGGGAGTACGAAAATGTACAACGATTTGAAACGTCAATTTTGGTGGTATGGTATGAAACGGGACATCTCCGACTTTGTTTCGAGATGTTTAATATGTCAACAAGTGAAAGCGGAACATCAAGTGCCTTCAGGATTACTCCAGCCGATCATGATACCCGAGTGGAAATGGGATCGAGTCACAATGGACTTTGTGTCCGGACTGCCCTTGTCAGCAAGTAAGAAGGATGCGATATGGGTTATTGTTGATAGACTGACTAAGTCGGCTCATTTCATCCCCGTACGTACAGATTTTTCATTGGATAAACTAGCTGAATTGTACGTTTATCAAATTGTGAGATTACACGGGGTACCTGTTTCTATCGTGTCGGATAGAGATCCGAGATTCACCTCACGATTTTGGAAGAAATTGCAAGAAGCTCTGGGTACCAAGCTGCATTTTAGCACTGCTTTTCACCCCCAAACCGATGGTCAATCCGAGCGGATAATTCAGATACTTGAGGATATGTTGAGATGTTGCATCCTCGAGTTCAGTAGTTCATGGGAACGGTATTTACCTTTGATTGAATTCGCTTACAACAATAGTTTTCAATCAAGTATTAAGATGGCACCTTACGAGGCTTTGTACGGTCGTAAATGCCGTACACCATTGTTTTGGACCGAGCTCGGTGAAAGTAAAATTTTCGGAGTTGATTTGATTAAAGATGCTGAACAGAAAGTAAAGGTAATCCGTGAAAGTCTAAAGGTAGCCACGGATCGTCAGAAGTCGTACGCAGATTTGAAACGAAAAGACATCGAGTATCAGGTGGGAGACAAAGTGTTCCTTAAGGTTTCACCTTGGAAAAAGATACTCAGGTTCGGCCGTAAGGGCAAGTTGAGCCCAAGATTCATTGGGCCGTACGAAATCTCCGAACGAGTTGGTCCGGTTGCGTATAGATTGATTTTGCCCCCGGAGCTTGAAAAGATTCATGACGTCTTTCATGTTTCGATGCTTCGACGCTATCGATCTGATCCATCGCACATAATTAGCCCATCAGAGGTTGAAATTCAAGTGACATGAGCTATGAAGAAGAACCGATGCGTATCCTAGCTCGTGAAGTGAAGGAGTTGCGAAACAAAAGAGTTCCGCTAGTAAAGGTGTTATGGCTCAAACACGGGATCGAGGAAGCTACTTGGGAGACCGAGAGCTCGATGAAAGAACGATACCCAAACCTATTTACCGGTAAGATTTTCGAGGACGAAAATTTCTTAAGTGGGGGAGAGTTGTGACAGTCCAAAGTTGACCCTAGTCGGGAAGTGGTTTCGGGACCGCTAAACCGAGTCACCAAAATGTTTGAATGTGATACTTATTGTCTAGAATATGTAATTATGAATGTGTGAAAATTTCAAGCTTCAATTTGGTTGATTTCATGTGAATTTAGTTAATAGGACTTATGTGAGAAAATTCTAAAATGTGATAGGTCAATGTGTGAGGACCTATTAGTGCATGTGGACAAAGGGGGACTTGCATGTCAAATTTCCCCCCTACTAGTAGTGGCCGGCCATGATGGGCATGATGAACAATTGTGCAATTTATTTTATGGAAATTATGGCATGAGTATGGCACAAATAAGATATGTTAATTTGTGTCATAAAATGTTGGGATAAAACAAATAAAATAATAAAAAGGAGTATGGTGAATACAAAAAAAAAATGTGTGTGTAGTTGTTTGTCCCCCCCCCATTGCCGTGAGCTAAAGAAAAGAAAGGAGAGAATTTTGTTCATCCTTTTCTCATCTTCATGCTTGCCGAAACTAGAAAGAAAAACAAAGAAAAATTTTCTCATCCTTTGGTTCATCCTTGGCCAAAAATTTTAAGGAGGAAAGAAGAAGAAAGGTGAAGAGATTCGGCCATGCATGTAGCTAGGCTAAGGTATGTTTGATGATGTTCCATGAGATGCATGCATGTTTTAGTTGTTAGCTTGAGTTCTACTTGGCCCATGGTCTAAATCTTGCTATGTGATGGAATTGGCACTTGACCATGGATGCATCATTCTTGGTTGGTGTTTGATGTTGTGGTGATGAGGCATGAGGATGAATTAAGATTCGGCCTAGGTGGAGGTTGTGTTAATGCCATTGCATGCAAAATATAAAGCTTGTTAATGATGCATGTGATGATGGCTTGATGATTCTTGAACCTCCTTTTTAGCATTTTTGTGTGAGCACATATGTGCATTGGTTGCTAAATGGAGAAGAATCGGCTAGCAAGATGTGTGCTAAGGCTGAATGTTACTTTGCATGTTGATGAGCAATGCATGTGTTAAATCGATGAAAAGGGGGAGGATGCTTTACTAGTGTGTGTATATGTGTGTATTAAGTGTTGAGATCGACCCCAAAAATAGACATGCATATTCGGCCAAGGGGAAAGAAATTAGCTAATATGTTGTGTTGATGCATGATTTTTGCATGTATGAGACTTTAATGTCTAATGTATAAATATGGGCTAAGTGCCTTGTGTTCATCTTTTTGATGCCTAAATGATGAAATCAATTTATTTGTTTGATTAAGCTCAAGAGCAAAGGGGAAATAAATCCGATAAAGGGAAGGAAAAAGTGGTTGAATAGCTAGCGGAATCGTTCGACAACACCCGAGGTAAGTTCTTGAGTAAGAGAGCTTAAATTACGATGTGATTAAATCATGCTCTATGTGTTGCTATTGAGCCGAATGTGCAAGGACGATATGTGCCTTGTGTTTGAGTTTCGCAAATGAAAATGAAATATGAATGTGCCATGAATTATTGTTAGATGTGCATGATTAATTGAATGCTGTCCGGGCTAAGTCCCGAAGGCTTTGTGCTAAGTGAATATATCTGGACTAAGATCCGAAGGCATTTGTGCGAGATACAAATTCCGGGTTAAGCCCCGAAGGCCTTTGTGCGAGATACTAAATCCGGGTTAAGTCCCGAAGGCATTCGTGCGAGTTATTAAATCCAGGTTATGTCCCGAAGGCATTGTGTGAGTTACTAAAACCGGGCTATGTCCCGAGGGCATTTGAACGAGGAGCTATATCCGGTTAAATCCCGAAGGTACGTGATTTGGTAATGAATGAGCTTGCTGTAAAATTCCAGCGAATACTCGAAAAACATCCCAATATGGGGATATGTTACGTATGTGTTGAATTTAATCGAGCCCTTACAAATAAATGTTCGCTCAGTTGATAAACGAGCTACCGGCCTTCGGCTAAGTTAGTCTATTGTGTATGTACATAAGGGTTGTTAATGTTGTGAAGCAAGTTTGATATCGGTAAATTGCGTATTATGAAATATTCCATTTAGCTAAATGTGTGTTATTCTTTGTTTATGCTGGAATTCCTTGCTCAAAACTTACTAAGCATAAATTGCTTACTCGTTACACTGCTCCTCTGTTTTATAGATTTTTGGTTCTCCAGCTATCGGACTCGGGATCTTGAAGTTGAAGTCGCCCACACTATCAAAGGCTCTTTTGGGTACTATTTTGGTTGAATCTTGATATGGCATGTATAGGACTATCCATTGTTGTTTTTCGAGTACTTTATGAAATGTATAAGTGTACAGCCATGCGAAAATGGCTTGTAGAAGTGGAGTATGGCATTAGACCATTCGTGTTTATGAATGTATAGATGGTTTCATGATGTAACTATAGTTGGAATGGAAGTGTTGAGCAAATGATCAGCCACTGGAATGGCTAAGTATGATCATATGTGGGCTTATGTATGACAAGGCCCTAGTTGGTCCATGAAACCCCAAAATAGGTAAGGTTTACTTTGAAAACAGAGACTGATAGCAGCAGTGGTGTGGATTGGAAAAATCACAAGAATTCGTAGGAGTGGAATTAAATAGTGAATAAATTATGTAATCGAACCTTGATGAATCTACTTTCATATGAAAGTAACGAAACAATCATATGAACAGTACAGTAAGAGATATTCGGGTTCTTGTGGAACAGGGCCAGAACAGTTTCTGGATTCCCTGTTCCGCCTTTGGAAATTCACTATAAATTGAACAGAGATAATTAGGGGTCATACCATATATGTATGGATTCCTCTCTGAGTCTAGTTTCCATAGAAACAAACGGCATCAGTATTGAAGCTCTGTTCAGAGAGATATCCAAGTCGTAATGGGAAAAGGTCAGTGTAGTCGACCCCTGTAACATGGGAGACTTTGACTAATAAACTGTACTAATTGGCCCGACCAAAAATTCTAGAAAAAAATACATAGGTGGGGACATGAGTCTAGTTTCAGGGAAAAATCACAAAACTGATTTTCGAGTTGTGAAACTCAAGATATGATTTTTGAAGCGACTAGTACTCAGACTGGGCAGTGTCTGGAAAAATTTTTCAAAGTTTGTTAACATCTCGTGTCCGACTCCGGTGTCGGTCTCGGGTTCGGGGTGTTACAGTGTGTCTCAACCGTGTAGAGGACATAGCCTCTGGCCACGGGTGTGTGCTTGGCCGTGTGCCTCAAATTTGTATGATGATGTCATAAACAGAATACTCGTTAAAATCACACGGGCTACTACACAGGCGTGTGCCAGGCCGTATGAGGAACACGGACCAAGGATACGGGCGTGTGCTCTGCCGTGTGAAAACCCCTGTAGGTTCGAATTGAAAAATAAATCCAATAATTCCACACGGGTGTGAAACATGGGCGTGTCCCCAAGCACACGAGCGTGTGAGGCTTTAACCTAGAAATTTTCTTAGTATTTCCGTAAGTTCTCGGTTTAGTCCCGACCGCTAATGATGTATGTTTTGGGCCTCATAGGTCCATAATAGGGACAAATTGACTTTAATTGATTGGTTTTAGTTTGAATGAAATTTTATGGCCCAGTTCTGTATGTTTGGTTCTACTTAAGTTTGGGAATGCCTCGTACCCTATTTTGGCATCAAATACGGGTAAAGGGCGTTACATTTATTGGTATCAGAGCTACGGTTTAGTCGGTTCTTGGACTACGTAGCGTGTGTCTGTGTCTAGCTATACATGCCATGTGTAAATTGTGATGGTGTGACGAATCTTGAGGATATTAAACTGTGTTTTTCTTATAGTAATGGATCCCGACCGTGCTGTAGCAGATGACATAGAAAGTAATGCACCAGCCCCCGCTCTAGGGACGGTGCCTGAAAAAAGTAGACCTGAGCCAATGGGGGAGGCTAGAGAGGCCTTCTTTCAAATGATGAATGATTGGTATGTTGAGTTCGTCCGTGCGAACCCAGCCACTCAGACGCAACCTCCTCCACCCTTCTGAACCCCCAGCCTGTACTCGTGATGCCCTGAGGTATAGATTTTATGAGATTTTCTAAAACTCCTGTGGATAAGATTCAGAAACAAGGAGTAGAGGAGTTTATAGCTAACACTAAGGATGATGCTGAGAGAGTCGAGTTTTGGCTCAAGAATTCTATTCGTGTGTTCGATGAACTGTCTTATACACCTAAAGAATGTTTGAAGTGTGCTATTTCATTGTTGAGGGATGATGCCTACCATTGGTGGAAGACTTTGATTTCGGTTGTGCCTAAGGAGGTGGTTACTTGAGACTTCTTTTAGGAGGAATTTTGGAAGAAGTATATTAGTGAGAGGTTTATCGATAAAAAAAGTAAGGAATTTCTTGAACTTAAACAAGGTCGCATGTCGGTTACTGAATATGAATGAGAGTTTATCCGGCTTAGTAAGTATGCCCAAGAATTTGTTCCCACTGAGGCTAAGATGTGCAGGAGGTTTGGGGATAGACTTAATAAGGATATCAGCGAGTTACTGGGCATCCTTGAACTAAAGGAATTTGTTGAGCTCGTTGAACAGATATCTAAGGCTGAAGAATTGACAAGGGAGAAGAAAGCCGAGTAGGAAGCTATAGATATGCGAAAGAAAATGATGAACAGATCGACCTCAACTCAGTCTAAGATATCTAAAGATGTGTATTCTCGTTCTTATGCATTGGTAGGATGCTCCCATGAAAATTGTAAGAAGTAAAGTTTGGGTTTCTGGACTCAGGCTACATCTGTTGCTAGCGTAGGAGACGTTAAACCTCGTTGACCCAAGTGTGAATATTGAGGAAGATGTGATCCAGGCTCATGTAGGAGGAATGATGGGACGTGTTATAAATGTGGTTCTCAAGACCACTTTATTAAAGATTGTCTCGAGACGGACGAGAGATTTCAAAATGCAAGACAGAGTGGTTCAACATCAAATGCGAGACCCCCGAAAAGCACCGGTACTGGAGGTGGCAGCAAAAATATTACACGAGAGACGACAGTACTATCTGAGGCTAGGGCTTTGGTTAGTGCCTATGCCATACGAGCACGTGAAGAAGCATTCGTATGCATGTATGAAATTGGCATCTAGCTTGAATTTACTCGTGGAGTCTACAGAATTTGTGATTAGAGTGTCAAACCTGTTAGGCAAACACGTCTTAGTCGATAAAGTATGCAAGAAATGCCCTTTGATGATTAGATGTCTTTGTTTTCCGGCCGACTTGATGTTGTTTCCGTTTAATGAATTCGATGTTATTTTGGGTATGGATTGGTTGACACTTCATGGTGCTATAGTAGATTGTAAACGGAATGTTATGGGATTGAGACATGAGAATGGTGAAGTCCTTCAAGTCAAATCAGATGAACTTAGTGGCTTGCCAATCGTAATTTCTTTGATGACATCTCAGAAATGTATGAGAAAAGGATATGAAGCATATCTAGCTTATGTGTTGAATACAAAGGAACCTGAGTTGAAAGTCGAATCAGTGCCTGTTGTATATGAGTTTGCGGATGTGATCTCGGAAGAATTGCTAGGTTTACCCCCAGTTAGAGAAGTTGAATTTGGTATTGAGTTAATGTCAGGTACTGCACCTATCTTTATCGTTCTGTATAGGATGGCTCCAACGGAGTTAAGGGAATTAAAGTCACAATTGCAAGAATTGGTTGACAAAGGCTTTGCGAGACCCAGTTTCTCACCTTGGGGTGCTCCCGTGTTATTCTTAAAGAAGAAAGATGGTTCTATGAGATTATATATTAATTACTGACAACTTAATAAGGTAACGATTAAGAACAAATATCCATTGCCAAGAATTGATGATTTGTTTGATCAACTAAATTGAGCAACATGGTTCTCCAAGATAGATTTGAGGTCCGGTTATTACGAGCTATAGTTAAGGAGACAAATGCACCTAAGACTGCTTTTAGAATAAGGTATGGTAACTACGAATTCCTTGTTATGCCTTTTAAATTGACGAATGCTCTGGCTATGTTTATGGATTTAATGAATAGAGTATTTCGTCCATACTTGGATATGTTTGTTGTAGTGTTCATAGATGACATTATAATTTACTTTAGAGATGAGACAAAACATGCCGAACATCTGAGGATCGTTTTGTAGACTTTGAGGGATAAACAATTATATGCCAAGTTCAGTAAAAGTGAGTTTTGGCTTTAGGAAGTTGGATTCTTAGGCCACATTGTTTCCAATGATGGTATTCGGGTTGATCCTAGTAAAATTTCTGCCATTGTTGAATGGAAGCCTCCAAGGAATGTAACTAAAGTTAGGAGCTTTTTGGGCTTAGCAGATTATTACCGAAGGTTAGTAAAATGATTTTCTATGATAGCTTCTCCTATGACGAGGCTGCTGCAAAAGGATGTTAAGTTTGAGTGCACAGAAAAGTGCCAACAAAGCTTTGAAAAGTTGAAAATGCTATTGACTGAGGCGACAGTGCTGGTACAACCAGAACCAGGGAAATAATTTGTAATCTACAGCGATGCGTCATTGAATGGTGTAGGATGTGTGCTTATGCAAGAAGGAAAAGTTGTAGCTTATGCTTCGAGATAGCTGAAACCTCAAAAGAAGAATTATCCATCTCATGATTTAGAATTGGCCGCCATAGTGTTTGCCTTGAAGATTTGGCGTCATTATTTGTTTAGGGAAAAATGTCATGTCTATACTGATCATAAGAGCCTCAAGTATTTGATGACTCAAAAAGATTTGAATTTAAGACAACGGAGATGGTTGGAAATGTTAAAAGATTATAAGCTTATAATTGATTACCATCTGGGAAAGACGAACGTGGTCGCCGATGCTTTAAGCAGGAAGTCTCTATTAGTTTTGAGGGCAATGAATACATAGATGACCTTATATGACGATGGTTCCATTTTAGCTGAATTGAGAGCTAGGCCGACTCTTCTCCTTTAGATTTGTGAAGCTTAAAAATCTGATGAGGAATTACAAGCTAAGAAAGTTTAGTGTAAAGCAACCAGTGAACCTGACTTTCAGATTGACTCTGATGGATGCTTAAGATTTCGGAGAAGAATCTGTTTCCGAAAAATACCGAGTTGATCCAGACTGTTTTACACGAGGCACATAACAGTCGTATGTCAGTTCATCTGGGAAGTACGAAGATGTATAATGATTTGAAGAAAGTTTATTGGTGTAATGACATAAAAAGGGATATCTCAGAATTTGTGACAAGATGTTTGATTAAAGCTAAACATCAAGTACCCTTTGGTTTACTCCAGCCTATTGTGGTCCCTAAGTGGAAATGGGATCAGATCACTATAGATTTCGTGACCGGGTTGCCGGTGACTCCAAGAAAGAGAGATGCTATTTGGGTGATAATCGATAGATTGACTAAATCGACCCATTTTATAGTGGTACGCACAGACTATTCTCTAGATAAGTTAGCAGATTTGTACATTTCAGAGGTTGTTAGACTTCGTAGTGTGCCATTGTCGATTATTTCGGATAGAGATCCGAGATTTACGTCGCAATTTTGGAAAAAGTTGCAAGCGGCTTTGGGAACGAAACTAAATTTTAGTACTACTTTCCACCCACAAACTGATGGACTATCCGAGAGAATAATTCAGACACTTGAAGATATGCTTAGATGTTGTGTTCTTGAGTTTCAAGGTAGTTGGGAAAATGTAACACCCTCACCCGTATCCAAAGCCGGGACAAGGTTCGAGACGTTACCGGACTTAAACATTTACAACATGAAAAATCGGGCCACAAAATTTTTGTCCAAAATTAAAACATCTTAAACACATGCATATCATCCCTTATATAGGCCTTTGAAGCCTATAACACACATGTTATAAAACTAGGTCCCTATACATGCCATTCACTTGATAATTCTAGCATATGTGTTTATATTCTCAAGGTGTTGGCTTGATAGTGTGATGCTGCCTTCGACAATCTCCAACCCTGAGCTAACCTGACAACACTAAAAGAAATGGAAAATAAGGGGTAAGCTTTATGCTTAGTAAGCTCACATGAAAATAATAAGCAATTTACTAACTTGCTTTCCATAGTAAAACTAACCCAATTGTACATTTACACATGTTCTGGTTAAGCTGCTTTCTTAAATTACAGTCACTAAATCATTTATATCTGGAGTTACGAAAATCCAAATTAAGATCTGTAAATTTTCATAGAAAACAGACTCATATATAAATCCACAATAAAATTTTTAGAATTTTTTTCCAGCCAATAAGTACAGTTTATTATTCAAAGTCTCCCCTATTTTGCTGTTAGACAGTTTCAACCTTTCTTCACTAAAATTTATTTATCTCATAGTACAAGACTCAAATAACATTCCTGTCTCTTTCTCATGAAAGAAGACTCATTAAAGATTCTAATAATATAAATTATACCCATAATTATTTTTCTACAATTTTTAAAAATTTTTCCAAGTCAGAATAGGGGATCTCAAATTCATTCTGACACTGTCTCACAAAAATTAGTATATCACATAATATATAACTCTTTTGCTCCCCTTGTTTCTTTTATATAAAAATATACTCATTAAGCTTTAATTCCATAATTTATTTGAAATTTAATTAAACTTATAAAATTTTTGGTGAATTTTCAAAGTCACACAACTGCTGCTATCCAACACTATTTTACTACTAAAATTCATTCTTACATAATTTCACTTAATCCATTTTGTCTTATCGAAGTTCACATGTATTTTTACTTAATCGATTTTCTAGTTGAACTCTTCAGAATAATAACTGATACTCATTTGCCTGCATATATTTTCACACTTGTAGCCAAAGCTATCTGGTACGCATAGTAGCCTGCACTTAGTACTACACATGCGACCAATTATCTGGTAGATGTAGTAGCCTGCACTTAGTACTACACATGTGACCTAACCAACTGATACACGTAGCAGCCTGTACTTAGTACTACACACGTGATCGAAGTTATCAGGTACGCATAGTAGCTTGCACTTAGTACTACACATGCGACTAATAATTCAGTACACGTAGTAGCCTGCACTTAGTACTACACACGTGACCTAACAATAGATCATTCGTATCGTTTTTATTCCGAAGGCTCAACCGGGAAATTCCTCACTTTCCAACATGTTACAATTTGTCACGTGACCTAACAATAGATCATTCGTATCGTTTTTATTCTGAAGGCTCAATCGGGAAATTCCTCACTTTCCAACATGTTACAATTTATTCATAGTCCTTTTTCAATTTGCAATTTACAACAAATAATCATTCTATAGGCAACCACATCTCATATGATAACAAAATATAATAAAATAAAAAGGCTCGATAAATTATTTACGTAAAAACTTACATCGGATCCAGAAATGGCAATTTACCATTCTAGTCCATAACCTTGTATTTTCCCGATTTAAACCCAAATCTCGATTTCCTTGATCTATAATATCACATTTAGCCTACTAATTAGTCACACTATTCATATAGGTCTAAAAATCATATTTTTAAACTTTTTATTTTAACCCTTAAACTTTTGCATATTTGCACTTTTACCCCAAGGTTCAGAAATTAAACTTCTTCCTATTTTCTTATGTTTTATGACATGCTGATCATTTTTCCCTTCTATGTCAACATCAAATTCTCACTCTAACATGTAGTTATGAACATTAGGTATTTTTACCGATTATGTCGTTTTACTCGTTTTCAAGTAAAATTGCTTAGCAAAAGTTGTTTAACACAATTTCAAGCTTCATATTCTACCATTAAACATCAAAATACATGCATATCATTCATGAGTGCCCAAACGTCGAAATTTTCGAACGAAATTTTCACGAAATCATTCGTAGACCATAAAAATATAATAAAAATGAAAATTTCCTCATCAGATTTGTGGTCCCGAAACCACTGTTTCGACTAAGCCCAAAATTGGGATCTTACATTTCTCCTCCCTTTAGGGATTTTCGTCCCCGAAAATCTCACCAGAAAAGTGGTTTTAGGTTTGTCACTTGGATTCCTCAATCCTATAATCAATGTCAAAGAACTTTCACTCAGGCTAAACTTTTACTACCTGCCTCTTTAAATTTTACATAAAAAAATTATAGGTGGTATTCACTTTACAATACTTTTATTGAAACTTAATCTCTACCAGAAAGCTCATATACTCAGAAGTCCGATCCATACCATCATGTTACATATACATTCGCACCCGAATCTTTTCGGATTCGAATAGTAAAACTAATCAGTTCATCTTAACCTCATACTTTTTACAATTTTACATAATCTAATTATTTGTCAATTCAACCCTCAGCTACTCTTTATTCCAAGCCTCTTCTGGCTTTCCAAAGAAATCATTATATGAAACTCGGATCTCAATCCGATTAGTGGAGATTAAAATTTCATGATATCCAAAATTCATAAAGACACAAAATTCTATGAATCTGGTGAGCTTACATTCCAGTATACCAACATAATTTCCACATCATATAACGTTTAACAACACTACATATCACTTTCCTCTTTCAAGGACAGGAATGATCCAAACAAGAAAATCCAATTGACCTTTTCTATTTCCATTCTAATTCCCAAATGGCAAAAAATAATTCTTATGATTCTTACTATACATCTTTAAACTTTCAACATTTCAAGCATTTATACTCAAAGATAAAAAATGATCGTTTCAGCATTTTTAGATACCCAGATTATCTTCACATTATCAATATCAGATCTTCTTATCACATACGATTCTTATAGGAAACATACACTTCTTAATTAGACTATTCATCTTTTTACCTGTGAAGAAATAAAATCTTATTCTCAAGCATGCACATCTCATTAAATTCTAAACATATATTCCATGCAGATTGAACAATCAAGTCGACCTTATTCATCCGTAATTGATATTTCAAAAAAATTCTCTCTTCTAGTCAACAGAACGATTCAACATGCATCATTCCAAATTCACTCAGAATTCCAATCGAAGACCATAACAAATGCATTAGCATAAGTAATACTGGTACCTCAACTAAATACATTAACTCTGCTTAACTTACTTGAGAAAAGAAATCCACCATACACATTAGGACTTGAAATTTCACTACACTATCAGGATCAATTCAGAGGTATAGTCATACTTGTTCTTTATATACATCAATCACAAGCTGGAGGTCATGTTCTAAATGCAAGCCATGATTAACAAGTTACAATATAAATATAACCAGAAAATCCAAGATAGAGAAATTCTAGACGGAGAAGCCCAGAATAAAGAAATCTAGAATAACATCATTTTAAACCACTCACAACAAATACGACTGGAACTATATGCTCTTCATATATATATATGTGTGTATAATCAGTCAGAGCAATGATCAATAGAGAGAGAATCATGCACTATACACAATTTGTCATCGATTCTCAATAGGCAGAATATAACAAAATACCAGAGAAAAACAGAACCATGCAGATCATAACCCAATCAGACTGACAATATATTCGTCTAACGTTAAGATCAAGGAACATTTTCATAATATGAGAATTCATCAGGGATTAGATAGCCCCAATAATATTTCCAGTATCAGGTAATCTCATACAATATCTCAATAGAGACAGTCACAAACTGTTCACTGTAATTACCATGCTTGAACATTTCATATTTCGAACATTATTCCTTTAACTATTTCTACCGTCCCAAATTCCATAATATCCCCTTAACTAAGAAAACCAATTCATTAAGGAATTTCAATCAATACATTTCTCGACATCATACCAAGATAAATCGTTTTACCAAAATTAACCTTTTTCGCTAACTGCGGTGTTGCAAAAATTAAACAATCTTTCGGTCAAGCTGATATCTTTTTAGCTCATATCTATAGTTATCAACCCATTCTCAATCTCTAATCATGCTTATAACCATTCTATTATTGAACTCTTTGGTTTCTCACCTGGAAACTCATTCAACATAAATATCAGGAATTTCCATTATAAAACACCACTTTGGTAAGGGGAAGAGGGTCGTAGGGCCTCTGACTCAACTCTCATATACATATACATGTAACATAGTTTTCATCATAGCAATCATATCGCAATCATGTCATTCATTTTGAGTAACTAACATTCATATTGATTTTACACTCACTTTCCAGTTATCTCATTTAAACAAGTGTACTTATACATGTATTTCCATGTTTCCTAGATAATCTTACTTATCCATTCATTAAATCAGACAAATCAAGCACATAATATCATTTAAGGGCTAAACAAACATGGATAAGTATATCACAGTCTAAACTTTCATCTTACACATCATCATATACATATCATTACAATCATATATATATTAGTCCAAGGAATTTAATACATTTACTCAAGTTATACAAGCTTACCAATCATAATCATCCCAACCAATATACATGAATATTTATCTTATCAATATTTTTGATAAGTTACTCAAACACATGCATTTATTCAAATAAATCGATCATATACATCATACAATTATCTATTAATCATAGATAAGCTCATTTCACCATGTACACATGTCATGAATCCTCATTCATACCTTTCCAAGTTTTAATTCATCATGACTATACTTTACTCGAATATTTTAGCATCACATTCAACATGGTCGGTGTAGCTCGGTTGGAGAGTATCTTTGTCTAAACAAAGTGGCTCTCATACGCGCCGAGAGACATCACACTATCACGGATTGGTGGCATGTATAGCTGGACTTTTACACATGCTAGGTTAGTCCGAGAACCGACTAAAACATAGCTCTGATACCACTAAATGTAACACCCCTCACCGGTATCCAACACCGAGACAGGGTTCGAGGCATTACTGGACTTAAACATTTACAACATGAAAAATTGGGCCACAAAATTTTTGTCCAAAATTAAAACATCTTAAACACATGCATATCGTCCCTTATATAGGACTTTGAAGCCTATAACACATATGTTATAAAACTAGGTCCCTATACATGCCACTCACTTGATAATTCTAGCATATGTGTTTATACTCTCAAGGTGTTGGCTTGATAGTGTGGTGCTGCCTCTGACGATCTCCAACCCTGAGCTAACCTGACGACACTAAGAGAAATGGAAAAGAGGGGGTAAGTTTTACGCTTAGTAAGCTCACATGAAAATAATAAGCAATTTACTAACATGCTTTCTATAGTAAAACTAACCCAATTGTACATTTACATATGTTCTGGTTGAGCTGCTTTCTTGAGTTACAGTCACTAAATCATTTATATCTAGAGTTAAGAAACTCAAAACTAGGATCTGTAAATTTTCCTAGAAACTATGCTCATATATATTTCCACCATAAAATTTTCAGAATTTTTTGTCCAGCCAATAAGTACAGTTTATTATTCAAATTCTCCCCTATTTCGCTATTAGATAGCTTCAACCTTTCTTCACTAAAATTTATTTATCTCATATCAAAAAACTTGAATAATTTTCCCATCTCTTTCTCCTAAAAGTAGACTCATTAAGGATTCTAAGCATATAAATTATAACCCATAATTATTTTTCTACAATTTTTAACAATTTTTCCAAGTTAGAACAGGGGATCTCGAATTCATTCTGACACTATCTCACACAAATTAGAATATCACATAATATATAACTCTTTTGTCCCCTTATTTCTTTTATATAAAAATAGACTCATTAAGATTTAATTCCATAATTTATTTTAAATTTAATTCAACTTATACAATTTTTGGTGAATTTTCAAAGTCACACAACTACTGCTATCCAACACTGTTTTACTACAAAAATTCACTCTTACATAATTTCACTTAATCCATTTTGTCTTATCGAAGTTCACATGTATTTTTACTTAATTGATTTTCCAGTTGAACTCTTCAGAATAATAACTAATACTCATTTGCCTGTACATATTTTCACACTTGTAGCCAAAGCTATCTGGTACGCATAGTAGCCTGCACTTAGTACTACACATGCGACCAATTATCCGGTACACGTAGTAACCTGCACTTAGTACTACACATGTGACCTAACCAATTGATACACATAGTAGCCTGCACTTAGTACTACACACGTGATCGAAGTTATCGGGTACGCATAGTAGCCTGCACTTAGTACTACACATGCGACCCATAATTCGGTACACGTAGTAGCCTACACTTAGTACTGCACACGTGACCTAACAATAGATCATTCGTATCGTTTCTATTCCGAAGGCTCAACCGGGAAATTCCTCACTTTCCAACATGTTACAATTTATTCATAGTCCTTTTTCAATTTGCAATTTACAACAAATAATCATTCTATAGGCAGCCACATTTCATATGATAACAAAATATAATAAAATAAAAAGAATCGATAAATTATTTACGTACAAACTTACCTTAGATCCAGAAATGACAAATTACCATTCTAGTCCATAACCTTGTATTTTCTCGATTTAAGCCCAAATCTCGATTTCCTTGATCTATAATATCACATTTAGCCTACTAATTAGTCACACTATTCATATGGGTCTAAAAATCATATTTTTAAAAATTTTTATTTTGACCCCTACACTTTTGTATATTTGCACTTTTACCCCAAGGTTCGGAAATTAAACTTCCTCCCATTTTCTTATGTTTTATGACATGCTGATCATTTTCCCTTCTATGGAAACATCAAATTCTCACTCTAACATGAACTTATGAACGTTAGGTATTTTTACCGATTATGTCGTTTTACTCGTTTTCACGTAAAATCGCTTAGCAAAAGTTGTTTAACACAATTTCAAGCTTCATATTCTACCATTAAACATCAAAATACATGCATATCATTCATGAGTATATTTTTAAACATAAATCCTAACTCAAAATAATGGTAGAAATGAGCAAATCATGTTACCGAGATTTAAAAAATACATAGAACATTAAAAACGGAGCTCGGAATCACTTACTATTAAGCTTGGAAGCTTGGCCAAACCCTAACCATGGCTGGTCTTGGTACATTCTATTGTATCAAGAAGAAAGGGACACATTTGGGGTTTAATATTTGTCTTTTAATTCATTTTACCCCTAAATGACCAAAATTCCCTTTTTACTATTCTTTCAAATTTTACGCAAACAAGGCCATTTTTGTCCAACAAGTTATAAAATGGTTTAATTATCATTTAAGGACCTCCTAGTTAAAATTTCATGACAATTAAACACCTCT
This sequence comes from Gossypium hirsutum, assembly GCF_007990345.1. Taxonomy (NCBI): domain Eukaryota; kingdom Viridiplantae; phylum Streptophyta; class Magnoliopsida; order Malvales; family Malvaceae; genus Gossypium; species Gossypium hirsutum. Next base: position 58,005,993 of record NC_053434.1, read on the forward strand.
AACATATAAAACTCAACTTTTGCACTTTTTACAATTTAGACCTTTTTACTAAATTGAGTGCCCAAACGTAGAAATTTTCGAACGAATTTTTTATGAAATCATTTAGTGAAATTGAAGACCATAAAAATATAATAAAAATGAAATTTTCCTTATTGGATTTGTGGTCCCGAAATCACTGTTCTGACTAAGCCCAAAATCGGGATGTTATAGAAAATTATCTACCTTTGGTTGAATTTGCTTACAACAACAGTTATCAGTCTAGTTTAAGGTTGGCACCTTATGAGGCATTATAGGTTGAAAGTGTCGAACTCTTTTGTATTGGACAGAGCTTAAGGAAAGTAAAATTTTCGGAGTTAATTTGATCAAAGAAACCGAACATAAAGTTAAGGTGATTCAAGATTGTTTGAAAGCAGCGTTGGATAGATAAAAATCGTATGCGGATTTGAAAAGAAAAGAAATTGAGTATCAAGTGGGTGACAAAGTATTCTTGAAGGTATCACCCCGGAGAAAGGTTCTAAGATTCGGTAGAAAAGGCAAATTAAGTCCTCATTTTATTAGGCCTTATGAGATTACCGAGAGAATAGGACCGGTTGCCTATCGCTTAGCTCTACCATAAGAGTTGGAAAGGATCCATGACATGTTCCATGTATCCATTTTAAGTTGATATAGATCGGACCTCTCGCATGTGATTACCCCGACAGAGGCTGAAATTCAACTGGACATGACTTACGGTAAGGAACCGGTTAAGATTTTGGCCAGGGAAGTTAAGCAACTGATGAACAAAAGTATTGCCCTTGTGAAGGTATTACGGCATAGACTTGGGGTTGAAGAAGCCTCTTGGGAGGTAGAGGAGACTATGAGAAGTCAATATCTGAACCTGTTTACTGGTAAGACTTTCAAGGATGAAAGTCCATAAGGAGGAGAAATAATACATCCCAAAATAGGGCCTAGTCAGAATAGTAGTTTCGGGACCACAAATTTGATGTTAAAATATTGATTTTATGATTGTTATGAGGTTTATAATATGAATATATGCATGTGTTAAAGTTTCATGAAGAAATTCTAAGTATAAGGAGTCCAATTGGAAATTAGGGACCAAATTGAATAAGTGGAAAAATTTTTATTTTAGAAGAAAATTGTATGAAAGTGCTTTGGATTATTAATTAGGGGTATTTTGGTCATTTGGTATATTAATGAAATAAAAAAGCAAAATAAGTCAAGAATCAGCTTATTCTCTCTATGTTGCTGCCGAAATTTTAAGGTTCTCCATAGCTAGGGTTTTCAAGCTTTCTAAGCTCTACAGTAAGTGCTCTCAAGCCCCGTTTTTAATATTCTTCGTATTTTTGAAATCCTGGTAACTTGCTCTCTCTTTTTCTACCCATATTTCATGCTGGGGTTCATGTTTAGAAATTTACCCATGCATGAGAAGCTTATGTTTTTATGATTTATGGAAGGATATGAGAGTTTAAAGGATGGTAAACAACTTTTACTAAGTAGATTTTCATGAAAAGGGCTTTAAGGACTATTTTGTAAAAGATATAGAAGAGGGTAGAAAAATGTAAAAGGAAGGAAAATGTGTGCTGTTATGAAAATGAAAAATTTTCGACTAGGCTTGGGTAACTAAGAAATCCCATACATTGTATTATTCGAGCCTAAGGACTAAATTACAAATATATGAAAGTATAGGGGAAAAATAGTAATTACCAAAATATGAATTTTGGATCGTTTTGGGTAATGCATGTATTAAACGGGCTAAATTTGGTCTTATAGATCAAGAGAATCGAAATACGAGCCTTGATTGGAGAAAGAACAAGGTTTACGAGGTTTAGGCTGGATTTTTAATATTTTGTACCGAGGTAAGTACATGTGCAAATAAATATATTTATTATTGTTATTAAATGATTTATTGATGTATGTATGCTTAATATGCTTATTTGGCTATGTTGATAATATAACATGTTTTGATGCTTTGCTATATGATTATGAGACGTTGGCCATGTGAAAGAAACCATTATATGAGTATGTTCGGTAAAGGTCTGGAAGTCTAAAATCCCGTTTGAACCTTAGGAATAGTTGGGGATATAAGTGACATGTCACTAGGATAGTCATGTGTGTTATGAGCTCATTTAATATGTGATACATGCTAGGGTCCGGGTGCTGGGTATCCTGAGTTGTGTTTGGATACTCTCTTAGCTCTTTGAGTAGCCCCATTGAGAGTGGCATGTGATTCTATGATATGAGGCATTTTGGTGCACTTTCTGTCAGGTTGCCAAGGCTACATTCAGACACTTCTGTGCATTTCTTTCGTGTGTCTGAATCATATTCCAAGTGTTCAACAGGTAACGTAATACGAATTTCGAAAGTAAAATTTTAGTAAGCCATATGTGTGCAAGATGGCACAGGTATGTACTAAAACCCAATGAGGACTTAGTATATGATGATATTATGGAAAGATATGTATTTGGGTAAGCATGTGCATATGAATGTGGAAGGTAAGTATATATGTATATGATATGATGAAAAGTATCATAATGGATAAGAAATTATACGTAGATTATCAATAATTGCAAAAATGTAGATTACTTGTATGTGTACTTACTAAGCTTTATAGCTTACCCTCCTCTCTTTTCCCTTCTCTTTAGATATAACAAGCTAGCTCAAAGGATCGGGAGACGTCGGAGCTCGGATCACACTATCTTCAAGGATTTTTGGGTATAAAAGGGTTCAATTATTTTGGTCATGGCATGTATAGGAAACTTGTCTATTTTGTGTATATGTGTCATGTTGAAGTAGCTAAGTGTAATGGCTCATTTGGGCATTGATTATTTTGTATGTGGCCATGTGATTTGGTCCATATTAATGATTGGGATGTATCCCTAAATTAACCTTTACAAGCATACTAAGCTGTGTATGTGTTGGTTTCATGGATGACTATTTATTTGCTAGTATGTGGTTGCATGATTTAGCACTCATAATGTAACATCCTGAAATAGGGCCTAGTCAAAATAGTGGTTTCGAGACCACAAATCAGACACCAAAATATTTATTTTATGATTATTATGAGGCCTAGAATATGAGTATATGCATGTGTTAAAGTTTCGTGAAGAAATTCTAAGCATAAGGTGTCCAATTGGAAATTAGGGACTAAATTTAATAAATTGTGAAACTTGGATTCTAGAAGCAATTTGTATGGAATTGCTTTAGATTATGAATTATTAGGCCTTGGATAGTAATTTTCCCAAATTCTAAATTTTTGGACAAAAATGGGCTTGCATGGATGAAATTTTAAAGAAAGGGCATAAGGGGATTTTGGTAATTTCTCATTTTAAAGAATTAAAATGGGAAAAATCAAGCCAAAATCAACCATTTTCTTCTCTATGGCTACCGAAAATTGAAGAGACACCGTAGCTAGGGTTTTCAACATTTTCAAGCTTAATAGTAAGTGCTTCAAAGCCCCGTTTTTCATGTTCTTTGTATTTTTGAAATCCCAGTAGCTTGCTCTTCCTATTTCTACCCATATTTCATGCTAGAGTTTATGTTCAAAAAATTACCCATGCATGAGTTATTGGTATTTTGATGGATTACGGAGGAATATGAAAGATTAATGTGTGTTAAACATCTTTTCCAAGTTGGTTTTCATGAGAAACCCTTATAGGGACCATTTTGCAAAAGATGTAAATGTGTGGTAGAAATGAGAAATTAATGGATAATGTGGGCTACCATAAAAAGGAAAAATGTTCGGTTAGGCTAGGGTAATATAGAAATTGCATGTGTTTCATTATACGAGTTTAGGGACTAAATCGTAAAAATGTTAAAGGTTAGGGGAAAAATAGTCAATTGGACCGGGGGTGGATATTAAACTTGAAATGTATGATGTGAGGGTATTAATGAGTTAATTTTTCTGTTATAGACCCCAAGGAACAAGTTCTGGAGGTCGATCGGGGTAAACGCAAGGTTTCGGAATAATCAAAACACAATCCCGAAAAGAATACCAGGTAAGTTCGGATAACTTAAAGTAAACTCCTAATATGCATAATTGTATGATTTATGAATGCACGAAATTTGCATTTATTAATAGTATGAAGATGCATGAAATGCATCTTTGGTAATGACTTGTTGATAATCATCTCGGTTGAGGTTGATAAAGGGGATTTGATGGATAAGCCCTGATTGATATGTGTAACGAGATCCTGCATGTGTTGCACTAAGGATTTAGCCCGGACGGGTAATCCGTTGATCTCAATTATGAAAAGGATCTAGCCCGGACGGGTGTTCCTTGAATGGTCGAGCCTCCCGAAGAATATATATGCATTACATATTTTGCCCGGATGGGTAATCTGATTAGGGTCTGAATTTAGCCTGGACTGGTAATTCAGATCCGAGCTCATTAAGGGTGTTGTCACTATAAGAGATTTAGCCTGGACTGGTAGTCTCGACATCACCTTACGAGTTCTTGATATGTGGGATTTAGCCTGGACTGGTAATCCTGCTATATGATGTGAGGTTCGCGGGAGTGCATATATGGAATGATCATTCCTATGAATTGACAGATAATGGGTATTCCATCGAGATTTCCTAGAAACTCAATGAGATTAACATGGGATATACATATATGAATGAAATGTTGAATGATGAGCTCATCTAGTTAGATTATATGATACATGATTATGTGACTAACTCATTGATTAAGTGCATGTGATAGGAAATCATTTCATAATGGATGATTTCATGAATTAAGTATGGATGTATGCTAATTACTTGGTAAGTTTACTTTCCGATTATTTGAGGTTACTAAGCATGAAAATGCTTACCCCCAGAGCTCGAGGACTCATAAAGATTGGAAGACGATTGGAGAGTCAACACACTATCAACTAGTCAAGCTTTGGTATAAAGACACTTCTATTTTGTTAATGGCATGTATAGGCTTTGAGTATTTTTTCATATGAGTCATTTGAATGGCCAAATGAAGGCATGTAAATATGCATTCATCTTTTTGTACAAGGCCATGGAAATTGGCATATTTGAAAGTAGGGTATGACCTGCCTTTATATACATGTTTATGCTCCATTATGATGGGTTGCTTCAAGTGGCAATGAATTAAAAAACGAGCCAAGTTTTGAACGTGTTACAATAACATAAGAACCCATAAATACTAGATGGGAAATAACCTTTTTGAATGAAACCAATGTTATGAGGTTTCCATATATCTAATTTCATAAAGATCATTTACAAGTGTATAATCATGTTTTACTTTGAATTTGGTATCTTTTAAGAAAAAGAAGTAGAAGGGGGTGATTAAAGGCTTGGTAAATAGCCTATTAAAGTCCACATGGTTAGACACACGGCCTATTCCCATGGGCGTGTGGCATGATCGTGTGTCCCTTGCACCTAAAACTGTAAGCTAAATTAGTACACGGGTAGGACACACGGGCGTGTGTCTTGGCCGTGTTAATTTATTAGAATGCTCAAGTTTTGGACACGGGATGAGCCCACGGGAGTGTGAGTCCACACTCTCCACCTATACGGGCATGTGTCCTTTTATGTTAAGAAAAATTTTCTGAGTAGCCAAAGGTTAATTGAATGTGCCCATATTTGTGCCGCATTGCTCTCTGATATGTTATAGGTCTCGAAGGCCTATACAAGGGACAAGATGTTCATGATTGAAAGGTTTTAAATAGGGACGTGATGTTCATGATTGAAAGGTTTTTAATTTTCAAATGAATTTTGTGATTCAAGTTAGTATACTGAAAGTGTAAAGTTCCGGTAATGTTTGTCATGCACACCCGAGGAATGTTTGAAGTGTACTGTGTCCCTTTTGAAGGACATTGCATACAATTGGTGGAAGACTGTATCCTCGGTAGTGCCAAAGGAAAATATTACTTGGGATTTCTTCCAAGCAGAGTTTAGGAAGAAATACATTAGCCAACGGTTTTTGGACTCAAAGCGAAAGGAGTTCCTGGAACTCAAACAAGGGAACAAGACTGTAGAGGAATACGATAGAGAGTTTGTACGACTGAGTCAGTATACAACTGAATGGGTCTAAATGGAGTCGGAAATGTGTAAACTCTTTGAGGAAGGTTTGAATGAGGACATCAAATTATTGATTGGGATCTTGGAAATAAGGAGTTTGCCTCATTGGCCGATCGAGCCAAGAAGGCTGAAGACTCAATAACGAAAGAAAACAAGCTAAGCGAGAGGCTCGAGTTATGAGTAAGAGGTCTAGCGGTAAGACACTCTCGTTCTCCACGAAGAAAGCTAGGAGCCTGCATGAACGCTCCACTTCGTCAGTGGGATATTCGGATAGATCAAGAAGCTATAAACGACGAGGTCAAAAGTCCTCCTTCCCGATGGTAACTAGTGTGGGGAGTGTAGACGATCAAAAACCGAAGTGTAAGAGCTGCAACAAATTTCACTTCGGAGAATGCCGAATGAAAAGCGGCGCATGTTTCAGATGTGGTTCTCTTGATCATTTTCTTAGAGACTGCCCAGAACGAGCTGAAAAAGATGAGGAACTAGCTCAAAAGACGAATATTCCCATTTCACGAGGTAGACCTCTGAGATATCTTGGGAGTGCTAGTGGCAGTCGAGTCGAGATGAAAGGCACTACAAAACCAGAGGTTCGAGCCCAGGCAAGAACATATGCGATACATGCTCGAGAGGAAGCCTCTGCTTCTGATGTTATTACGGGTACTTTCTCTCTTTTTAATACCAGTGTTGTTGCTTTAATTGAGCAGGGGTCGACGCATTCATATATCTTCATGAGATTGGCGTCTAGTATGAACATATCTGTTGAGCCTACAGAATTTATCATTAGAGTGTTGAACCCATTAGGCAGATCAGTCCTAGTTGATAAAGTCTACAAAAATTGTCCTTTGACGATTCAAGGTCATTGTTTTCCAGCTAACCTTATGTTGTTATCATTTGATAAATTTGATGTAATACTTGGTATGGATTGGTTAGCCTTTCATGATGTAATTGTGAATTGTGACAGTAAGTATATTAAGTTGAAATGTCCGGATGGTAAGACTCTACGGATCGAATCAAGAGAATTGGGTTCGCCGCCGGCTGTAATTACTGCAATGGTTGCCCAGAGATATATGAGGAACGGATACGAAGCTTACCTTGCGTTTGTGATGAACACTAAGGAAATTGAATTGAAGATTGATTCTGTGCCGATAGTATGTGAGTACCCAGATGTATTTCCGGAGGAGTTACCTGGATTACCTTCTGAAAAGGAGATAGAGTTTGGTATTGAGTTGGTGCCAGGGACGACTCCCATTTCTATTACTCCGTACAGAATGGCATCTACTAAGTTGAAGGAATTAAAAGCACAGTTGCAAGAGTTAAGGGATAAATGATTCGCAAGGCCAAGTTTTTCACCTTGGGGTGCCCCTATGTTGTCCGTAAAGAAGAAAGATGGTTCAATAAGGTTATGTATCGATTATCGGCAACTGAATAAGGTGACTATCAAGAATAAATATCCTTTGCCAAGGATCGATGATTTGTTTGACTAGTTGAGAGGAGCCACCGTATTCTCTAAGATAGACTTGAGGTCTGGCTATTATCAGCTGTGAGTTAAAGACTCGGATGTACCAAAGAGAGCTTTCAGAACGACGTATGGCCATTATGAATTTTTTGTCATGCCGTTTGGGCTGACGAATGTACCGACTGTGTTTATGGATCTAATGAATAGGATCTTTCAGCCATATTTAGATAAGTTTGTCATTGTGTTTATTGACGACATTTTGATCTACTCTAAAGATGGGACAGAGCATGCGAAGCACCTGGGAATTGTGTTGCAGACCTTACGGGAAAAGCAATTGTATGCTAAGTTTAGCAAGAGTGAGTTTTGGCTCTAGGAAGTTGGGTTTTTAGGTCATATAGTTTCGGGTGAAGGCATCCGAGTTGATCCAAGTAAGATTTCTGCAATTGTTGAATGGAAATCGCCTAAGAATGTAACTGAGGTTAGAAGCTTTTTGGGCTTAGCCGGTTACTATCGAAGATTTGTAAAAGGATTTTCTATAACAGTGACTCCGATGACGAGGTTGCTACAGAAAGATGTTAAGTTTGAATGGGCGTAGAAGTGTCAGCAAAGTTTTGAGAAGTTAAAGACATTGCTGACCGAAGCTCCTGTTTTAGTGCTACTTGAACCGGGAAAAAAATTTGTGGTATACAGTGATGCATCTTTAAATGGATTGGGGTGTGTGTTTATGCAAGATGGTAAAGTGATAGCATATGCTTCACGGCAACTGAAGCTCCACGAGAAGAATTATCCAACCCAAGACCTAGAGCTTGCTGCTATTGTTTTTGCCTTGAAAATTTGGAGGTATTATTTGTATGGCGAGACTTCCTGTATATTCACAGACCATAAGAGTTTGAAATACTTGATGACTCAGAAAGAATTAAATTTGAGACAATGGAGATGGTTAGAATTAATTAAGGATTATGATCTGGTTATTGATTATCACCCGAGAAAGGCGAATGTGGTCGCTGATGCTTTGAGTAGAAAATCTCTCTATGCTTTAAGAACCATGGATACTCATTTGACATTGCTTAATGATGGTTCAGTTCTAGCCGAATTGGAGGCTAGGCCAACATTTCTGTAGGAAATTCTTGATGCTCAGCTTAATGATGATGACTTGCAAGCAAAAAGAGCTCAATGTGAGTCTGGTGTTGAGTCAGATTTCTGAATTAGTCCTGATGGATATTTGATGTTCAGAGATAGAGTTTGTGTACCCAAAGACAATGAACTTATTCGAAAGATTTTGCAAGAAGCACATAACAGTCGTTTGTCTGTTCACCCGAAAAGTACCAAGATGTACAACGATTTAAAGAAGATGTACTGGTGGAACGGTATAAAAAGAGATGTATCTGAATTTGTATCGAAATGCCTGGTGTGTCAGCAAATTAAAGCTAAACATCAAGTGCCTTCAGGTTTGTTACAACCTGTAATGATCCCCGAATGGAAATGGGACAGAGTTACCATGGACTTCGTGATAGGATTACCCTTGACTCTAAAAAAGAATGATGCCATATGGGTTATAGTGGACAAATTGACAAAGTCGGCTCATTTTATCCCGGTAGAGACGGATTATTCCCTTGATAGATTAGCCGATTTGTACATCTTTGAGATAGTAAGATTGCACGGAGTACCATTGTCAATTATTTCGGACAGAGACCCGAGGTTCATTTTGAGATTCTAGAAGAAATTACAAGAGGCCTTGGGTACAAAGTTGAGTTTTAGTTTAGCTTTTCACCCTTAGACTGATGGTCAGTCTGAGCAGATGATTCAGATTCTCGAGGACATGTTGCATTGTTGCATCTTTGAATTTTAGGGCACTTGGGAAAAATACCTGCCATTGGTAGAATTTGCCTACAACAATAGTTTCCAAACAAGTTTGAAGATGACACCTTATGAGGCCTTGTATGGTAGGAAATGTCGGACTCCATTGTACTGGACAGAACTCAAGGAACATCAGATTCATGGAGTTCATCTGATTAAAGAAACTGAAGAAAAAGTTAAAGTGATACGGGATTGTTTAAAAGCGGCAGCAGATAGGAAAAAGTCTTATGCGGATCTGAAAAGAAAGAAAATTAAGTTTCAAGTTGGGGATAGAGTATTTTTGAAAGTATCTCCATGGAAAAAGGTATTGAGATTTCATCGAAAAGGTAAATTGAGCCCACAATTTATCGGACCATACAAGATCACTGAAAGGGTTGGACCGTTAGCCTATCTTTTGGTGTTGCCACCCGAACTGGAAAAGATTCTTGACGTGTTCCATGTATCCATGTTAAGGAGATACCGATCAAATCCCTCTCATGTAATTTCTCCGACTGAGATTGAAATTCGACCGGACATGACCTATGGAGAGGAACCGGTTAAGATATTGGCTCACGAAGTTAAACGGTTGAGAAATAAAAATATGGCTCTTGTAAAATTTTTATGGCATCGACATGGTGTTGAAGAGGCTACATGGGAGCTGGAAGAAACCATGAGAAACCAATATCCGAATCTTTTTTCTGGTAAGACTTTCGAGGATGAAAGTCCCTAAGGGGGGAGAAATGTAACGCTCATTGGTTTGATGGATGACTATTTATTTGCTAGTATGTGGTTGCATGATTTAGCACTTATAATGTAACATCCTGAAATAGGGCCTAGTCGGAATAGTGGTTTCGGAACCACAAATCAGACACCAAAATATTTATTTTATGATTATTATGAGGCCTAGAATATGAGTATATGCATGTGTTAAAGTTCCATGAAGAAATTCTAAGCATAAGGTGTCCAATTAGAAATTAGGGACTAAATTGAATAAATTGAAAAACTTGGATCCTAGAAGCAATTTGTATGAAATTGCTTTAGATTATGAATTAGTAGGTCTTGGATAGTAAGTTTCTCAAATTCTAAATTTTTGGACAAAAATGGGCTTGCATGGATGAAATTTTAAAGAAAGGGCATAAGGGCATTTTGGTCATTTGTCATTTTAAAGAATTAAAAAGGGAAAAATCAAGCCAAACTCAACCATTTTCTTCTCTATGGCTACCGAAAATTGAAGAGACACCGTAGCTAGGGTTTTCAACATTTTCAAGCTTAATAGTAAGTGCTTCAAAGCCCCGTTTTTCATGTTCTTTGTATTTTTGAAATCCCAGTAGCTTGCTCTTCCTATTTCTACCCATATTTCATGCTAGAGTTTATGTTCAAAAAATTACCCATGCATGAGTTATTGGTATTTTGATGGATTACGGAGGAATATGAAAGATTAATGTGTGTTAAACATCTTTTCCAAGTTGGTTTTCATGAGAAACCCTTATAGGGACCATTTTGCAAAAGATGTAAATGTGTGGTAGAAATGAGAAATTAATGGATAATGTGGGCTACCATAAGAAGGAAAAATGTTCGGTTAGGCTAGGGTAATATAGAAATTGCATGTGTTTCATTATACGAGGTTAGGGACTAAATCGTAAAAATGTCAAAGGTTAGGGGAAAAATAGTCAATTGGACCGGGGGTGGATATTAAACTTGAAATGTATGATGTGAGGGTATTAATGAGTTAATTTTTCTGTTATAGACCCCAAGGAACAAGTTCTGGAGGTCGATCGTGGTAAACGCAAGGTTTCAGAATAACCGAAACACAATCCCGAAAAGAATACCAGGTAAGTTCGGATAACTTAAAGTAAACCCCTAATATGCATAATTGTATGATTTATGAATGCACGAAATTTGCATTTATTGATAGTATAAAGATGCATGAAATGCATCTTTGGTAATGACTTGTTGATAATCATCTCGGTTGAGGTTGATAAACGGGATTTGATGGATAAACCCTGATTGATATGTGTAACGAGATCCTGCATGTGTTGCAGTAAGGATTTAGCCCGGACGGGTAATCCGTTGATCTCAATTATGAAAAGGATCTAGCCCGGACGGGTGTTCCTTGAATGGTCGAGCCTCTCGAAGAATATATATGCATTACATATTTAGCCCGGATGGGTAATCTGATTAGGGTTTGAATTTAGCCTGGACTGGTAATTCAGATCCGAGCTCATTAAGGGTGTTGTCACTATAAGAGATTTAGCCTGGACTGGTAATCTCGACATCACCTTACGAGTTCTTGATATGTGGGATTTAGCCTGGACTGGTAATCCTGCTATATGATGTGAGGTTCGCGGGAGTGCATATATGGAATGATCATTCCTATGAATTGACAGATAATGGGTATTCCATCGAGATTTCCTAGAAACTCAATGAGATTAACATGGGATATACATATATGAATGAAATTTTGAATGATGAGCTCATCTAGTTAGATTATATGATACATGATTATGTGACTAACTCATTGATTGAGTGCATGTGATAGGAAATCATTTCATAATGGATGATTTCATGAATTAAGTATGGATGTATGCTAATTACTTGGTAAGTTTACTTTCCAGTTATTTGAGCTTACTAAGCATGAAAATGCTTACCCCCTCTCTTTTCCCTATGTTATAGAGCTCGAGGACTCATAAAGATTGGAAGACGATTGGAGAGTCAACACACTATCAACTAGTCAAGCTTTGGTATAAAGACACTTCTATTTTGTTAATGACATGTATAGGGCTTTGAGTATTTTTTCATATGAGTCATTTGAATTTCCAAATGAAGGCATGTAAAGATGCATTCATCTTTTTGTACAAGGCCATGGAAATTGGCATATTTGAAAGTAGGCTATGACCTGCCTTTATATGCATGTTTATGCTTCATTATGATGGGTTGCTTCAAGTGGCAATGAGTTCAAAAACGAGCCAAGTTTTGAATGTGTTACAATAATATAAGAACCCATTAATACTTGATGGGAAATAACCTTTTTGAATGAAACCAATGATATGAGGTTTCCATACAACTAATTTCATCAAGATCATTTACAATTGTATAATCATGTTTTACTTTGAATTTGGTATCTTTTAAGAAAAATGAGTAGAATGAGGTGATTAAAGGCTTTGTAAATAGCCTATTAAATTAGCACATGGGTAGGAAACACGGGCGTGTGTCTTGGCCGTGTTAATTTAACAAAATGCTCAAGTTTTGGACACGGGATGAGCCCACGGGCGTGTGAGTCCACACGGTCCACCTACACGGGCGTGTGTCTCTTTATGTTAAGGAAAATTTTTTGAGTAGCCAAAGGTTAATTGAACGTGCCCGTATTTGTCCCTCATTGCTCTCCGATATGTTATAGGTCTCGAAGGCCTATACAAGGGAGGAGATGTTCATGATTGAAAGGTTTTAAATTCAAATAAATTTTGTGATCCTACTGAAAATGTAAAGTTCCGGTAATGCCTCGAGCCTTGTCCCGGTTTTGGATTCAGGCTAGGGGTGTTACACATAATGGATTGATAATAAGAAATATTATAAACCATGAAATTGGTGTGGAATGAATAAAAGATAAGGTTGTGTGATTACTAATGGACTAGTATAAAAAGAAGTCATAGTGATGCTATAATGTTGCATGTTTAAGTGTCTAAATATATCATGGGATATGCCATTGAAGATATGGAAGCGTATGATTGTTTAAAGGTGACCAATGGCTTGGAGAGTAGCCTCCTTATGGTCCACACGGGTATGTGTCTAGGCCTTGTGTGACACACGGTCAGCCCTATGGGCGTGTCGTTCAGCCGTGTGTCCCCTACACCTTGAATTTTATTAACATGTATGGTATTAAACACACGGGCAGAGACACGGTCGTGTGTCTCAACCGTGTGGAGGACACGACCCCTGGCCATGGGCGTGTGCCTCAAATTTGTATAATGACATCATAAACAGAATGCTCGCTAAAATCACACGGGCTACCACAAGGGAGTGTCTTGGGTCGTGTGGGGAACAACGGCCAAGGACATAGGCGTGTGCTCAGCCGTGTGAAAACCCCTCTAAGTTCGAATTGGAAAATAATCCCAATAATTCCACACGGGTGTGGGACATGGGCGTGTCCCCAAGCATACGGGCGTGTGCATTGCCTCCACACGGGTGTGTGAGGCTTTAACCTAGAAATTTTCATAGAATTTCTGTGAGTTCTCAGTTTAGTCCTGGACCACTAATGTTGTATGTTTTGGGACTCGTAGGTCCATAATAGGGACAAACTGAGTTTAATTGATTGGTTTTAGTTTGAATGAATTTTTGTGGCCCGGTTCTGTATTTTTGGGTCTGCTTAAGTTCGATAATGCCTCGTACCCTGTTTTGGAATTAGATACGGGTAAGGAGTGTTACATTTATTGGTATCAGAGCTATGGTTTAGTCAGTTCTTGGACTATGTAGCGTGTGTCTGTGTCTAGCTATGCATGCCATGCATAAATTGTGATAATGTGACGACTCTTGATGATATTAAACTGTGTTTTCTTATAGTAATGAATCCCGACCGAGCTGTAGCAGTTGACGTAGAAAGCAATGCACTAGCCCCCGCTCAAGAGATGGTGACTGAAGAAAGTAGACCCATAACCGTGAGCCTAGGGGGGAGGCTAGAGAGGTCGTCTTCCAAATGATGACTGATTGTTATACTGAGTTCGTCCGCGCGAACCCAGCCATTCAGACATAACCTACTCCACCCCCTCTGATCCTTCAGTCTGTACCCGTGATGCCTCGAGGTATAGATTTTATGAGATTTTGTAAAACTCCTGTGGATAAGATTAGGAAACAAGGAGCAGAGGATTTTATAGCTAACACTGAGGATGATGCTAAGAGAGCCGAGTTTTGGCTCGAGAATTCTATTCGGGTGTTCGATGAACTGTTTTATACACCTGAAGAGTGTTTGAAGTGTGCTATTTCGTTATTAAGGGATAATGCCTACCATTGGTGGAAGATTTTGATTTCGGTTGTGCCTAAGGAGGCAGTTACTTGAGGCTTCTTTCAGGAGGAATTCTGGAAGAAGTATATTACCAAGAAGTTTATCGACCAAAAACGTAAGGAATTTCTTAAACTTAAATAGGGTTGCATGTTGGTTTTCGAATATGAGCGAGAGTTCATCCGGTTTAGTAAGTATGCCCGAGAATGTGTGCCCACAGATGCTAAGATGTGCAGGAGGTTTGAGGACGGACTTAATGAGGATATCAGGGTGTTAGTGGGTATCCTTAAACTAAAGGAATTTGTTGTGCTCATTGAACGGGCATGTAAGGCTGAAGAATTGGCAAGAGAGAAGAAGAAAGCTGAGTCGGAAGCTAGAGATATGCAAAAGAGAATGATGAACAAATCGGCCCCAACTCAGTCTAAGAAATCTAAAGGTGTGTATTCTCGTTCTTATGCATCGACAGGACGCTCCTATGGAAATTGTAAAAAGCAAAGTTCAGGTTTTCGGACTCAAGCTATATCTGTAGCTAGCGTAGGAGACGCTAAACCTCATCGACCAAAGTGTAAATACTGTGGAAGAAATCATCCCGACTCATGTAGGAGGAATGATGTGACGTGTTATTGATGTGGTTCTCAAGACCACTTTATTAAGGATTGTCCCGAGACGGACGAGAGATTTCAAAATGGAAGATAGAGTGGTTCGGCTTCAAAGGCGAGATCCTCAAAAAGTGCCGGTATTGGAAGTGGCAGCAAAAATATGACAGGAGAGACGGCAGTACGATCTGAGGTTAGGGTTCTGGTTAGAGCCTATGCCATACGAGCACGTGAAGAAGCATCGTCGCCTAATGTGATCACTAGTACATTTTCTCTTTATGACACTATTGTTATTGCTTTGCTAGATCCATGATCTACACATTCGTATGCATGCTTGAAATTGACATCTAGCTTGAATTTACCCGTGGAGCCTTCAGAATTTGTGATTAGAGTGTCAAACCCGTTAGGCAAACACGTCTTAGTCGATAAAACATGCAAGAAATTCCCTTTGAGGATTAGAGGTCTTTGTTTTCCGGCCGACTTGATGTTGTTGCCGTTTGATGAATTCGATGTTATTTTGGGTATGGATTGGTTGACACTTCAAGGTGCTATAGTAGATTGTAAACAGAATGTTATGGAATTGAGACATGAGAATGGTGAAGTCCTTCAAGTCAAATCAGATGAACTTAGTGGGTTGCCAATCGTAATTTCTTTGATGGCCACTCAGAAATGTATGAGAAAAGGATATGAAGCATATCTGGCTTATGTGTTGAATACAAAGGAACCTAAGTTGAAAGTCGAATCAGTGCCTGTTGTATGTGAGTTTGCAGATGTGTTACCGGAAGAATTGCCAGGTTCACCCCAGTTAGGGAAGTTGAATTTGGTATTGAGTTAATTTTAGGGACTACACTTATCTCTATCTCTCCGTATACGATGGCTTTGACAGAATTAAGGGAATTAAAGTCACAATTGCAAGAATTGATTGACAAAGGCTTTGTAAGACCCAGTTTTTCACCTTGGGGTGCTCCCGTGTTATTCGTAAAGAAGAAAGATTGTTCCATGAGATTATGTATTGATTATCGACAACTTAATAAGGTAACAGTTAAGAACAAATATCCATTGCCAAGAATTGATGATTTGTTCAATCAGCTAAAAGGACCAACATGGTTCTCCAAGATAGACTTGAGGTTCAGTTATTACCAGCTATGAGTTAAGGAGATAGACGTAGCTAAAACTACTTTTAGAACAAGGTATGGTCACTACGAATTCCTTGTTATGCCTTTTGGATTGACGAATGCTCCAACTGTGTTTATGGATTTGATGAATAGAATATTTCATCCATACTTGGATAAGTTTGTTGTAGTGCTCATAGATGACATTTTAATTTACTCTAGAGATGAGACAGAACATGCGGAACATTTGAGGATTGTTTTGCAGACTTTGAGGGATAAGAAATTATATGACAAGTTTAGCAAAAGTGAGTTTTGGCTTCAGGAAGTTGGATTCTTAGGCCACATTGTTTCCAGTGATGGTATTCGGGTTGATCCTAGTAAAATTTCTGCCATTGTTGAATGGAAGCCTCTAAGGAATGTAACCGAAGTTAGGAGCTTTTTGGGCTTAGCCGATTATTACCGAAGGTTTGTGAAATGATTTTCTATGATAGCCACTCCTATGATGAGACTGCTGCAAAAGGATGTTAGGTTTGAACGGACAGAAAAGTGCCAACAAAGCTTTGAAAAGTTGAAAATGCTATTGACTGAGGCGACAGTGCTAGTACAATCGGAACCAGGGAAAGAATTTGTAATCTACAGCGATGCGTCCTTGATTGGAGTAGAATGTGTGCTTAGCAAGAAGAAAAATTTGTAGCCTGTGCTTCGAGTCAACTGAAACCTCATGAGAAGAATTATCCAACTCATGATTTGGAATTGGCCACCATGGTGTTTGCCTTGAAGATTTGGCGTCATTATTTGTTCGGGGAAAAATGCCATGTCTATACCGATCATAAGAGCTTCAAGTATTTGATGACTCAAAAAGATTTGAATTTAAGACAACAGAGATGGTTGGAACTGTTAAAAGATTATGAGCTTATAATTGATTACCATCCGGAAAAGGCCAACGTGGTCGCTGACGCTTTGAGCAGGAAGTCTCTATTCGCTTTGAAGGAAATAAATACATAGACGACCTTATACGAAAATTGTTCCATTTTAGCTGAATTGAGAGCTAGGCTAACTCTTCTCCTTCAGATTTGTGAAGCTCAAAAATCTAACGAAAAATTACAAGCTAAGAAAGTTCAGTGTGAAGCAAGTAGTGAACTCGACTTTCAGATTGACTCCGATGGATGCTTGAGATTTTGGGGAAGAATCTGTGTTCCGAAAAATGCCGAGTTGATCCAGACTATTTTACACGAGGCCCATAACAGTCGTATGTCAGTTCATCCGGGAAGTACGAAAATGTACAATGACTTGATGAAAGTTTATTGGTGGAATGGCATAAAAAGGGATATATCAGAATTTGTGACAAGATCTTTGATTTGTCAACAGGTTAAACCTAAACATCAAGTACCCTCCGGTTTACTCCAGCCTACTGTGGTCCCTGATTGGGAATGGGATCAGATCACTATGGATATCATGACCGGGTTTCCAGGGACTCCAAGAAAGAGAGATTCTATTTGGGTGATAGTCGATAGATTGACTAAATCGGCCCATTTTATACTGGTACGCACAGATAATTCTCTAGATAAGTTAGCCCATTTGTACATTTCAGAGGTTGTTAGACTTCATGGTGTGCCATTATCGTTTATTACGGATAGAGATCCGAGATAATAGGACCGGTTGCCTATCTCTTAGCTCTTCCATCAGGGTTGGAAAGGATCCATGGCGTGTTCCATGTATCCATGTTACGTCGATATAGATTGGGCCTCTCGCATGTGATTACCGCGACAGAGGTTGAAATTCAACCAGACATGACTTACAGTAAGAAACCGGTTAATATTTTGGCCAAGGAAGTTAAGCAAGTGAGGAACAAAAGTATTGCCCTTGTGAAGGTATTATGGCATAGACATGAGGTTGAATAAGCCACTTGGGAACTAGAGGAGACTATGAGAAGTCAATATCCGAACCTATTTACTGGTAAGACTTTCGAGGATGAAAGTTCCTAAGGGGGAGAAATTTAACATCCCAAAATAGGGCCTAGTAAGAATAGTGGTTTCGGGACCACAAATATAATATTAAAATATTGATTTTATGATTATTATGAGGTTTTGAATATGAATATATGCATGTGTTAGAGTTTCATAAAGAAATTCTAAGTATAAGGAGTCCAGTTGGAAATTAAGGACCGAATTGAATAAGTTGCAAAATTTGTGTTTTAGAAGCAATTTGTATGAAATTTTTTTGGATTATTAATTAGGAGGTCTTAAAGAGAAATTTTCCCAATTTCTAAGTTTTTGGACAAAAATGGGTTTGAATGGAAAATTTTGAAGGAAATACAATAGGGGCATTTTGGTCATTTGGTATATTAATGAAATAAAAAGGAAAAATAATTAAAAAATCAGCTCATTCTCTCCATGTTGCTGCTGAAATTTTAGGGTTCTCCATAGCTAGGGTTTTCAAGCTTTCCAAGCTCTATAGTATGTCCTCCTAAGCCCCGTTTTTAATATTCTTCGTATTTTTGAAATCCCAGTAACTTGCTCTCTCTTTTTCTACCCATATTTCATGCTAGGGTTAATATTTAGAAATTTACTCATGCATGAGAAGCTTATGTTTTGATGATTTATGGAAGGATATGAGAGTTTAAAGGATGGTAAACAACTTTTACTAGGTAAATTTTCATGAAAAAAGGCTTTAAGGACTATTTTGTAAAAGATGTAGAAGAGGGTAGAAAAATGTGAAAGGAAGGAAAATATGGGCTGTTATGAACATGAAAAATGTTTGGCTAGGCTTGGGTAACTAAGAAATCCCATACATTGTATTATTTGAGCCTAGGGACTAAATTGTAAATATATAAAAGTATAGGGGTAAAATAATAATTTTATCCAAATATGGATTTTGGATCGTTTTTAGTAATGTATGTATTAAACGAGCTAAATTTGGTATTATAGATCAAGAGAATCAAGATACGGGCCTTGATCGGGGAAAGAACAAGGTTTACGAAGTTTAGGCTGGATTTCTAATATTTTGTACCGAGGTAAGTACATGTGCAAATAAATACATTAATTATTGTTATTAAATGATTTATTGATGTATGTATGCTTAATATGCTTATTTGGCTATGTTGATAATATAACATGTTTTGATGCTTTGCTATATGATTATGAGACGTTGGCCATATGAAAGAAACTATTATGCGAGTACGTTCGGCAAAGGTCTGGAAGTCTAAAATCCCGTTTGAACCTTAGGAATAGTTGAGGATACAAGTGACATGTCTCTAGGATAGTCATGTGTGTTATGAGCTCATTTAATATGTGATACATGCTAGGGTCCGGGTGCTGGATATCCTGAGTTGTGGCCCGGACCGCTAATGATGTAGGTTTTGGGCCTCGTAGGTCCATAATAGGGACAAATTGACTTTAATTGATTGGTTCTAGTTTGAATGAAATTTTGTGGCTCGATTTTGTATGTCTGGTTCTGCTTAAGTTCGGTAATGCCTCGTACGTTGTTCCAGCATCGGATACGGGTAAGGGGTGTTACAAGACTACCATTATCAAATAAACTAAGATGAGCAAACATCGCCTTCAGATCAGTCTAGCTCTACGGCTCAGTGCATCGGCCACCACATTGGCCTTGCCAGGATGGTACTTAGTGGCGTAGTCCTAATCCTTAAGTAGCTTGATCCATCTACGCTGCCTAAGATTTAACTCCTTTTGGGTGAAGAGATACTTGAGGCTTTTATAATCCGTGTAGATGATACACTTCTCTCTGTACAAATAATGCCTCCAGATCTTCAGTGCGAACCACAGCTGCCAATTCCAAGTCATGCGTCAGATAATTCGCCTCATGTGTCTTAAGCTGACGAGACGCATAGGCTACCATCCTGCATCAACACACATCCCAAGCAGATATGTGATGCATCACTAGAAACGACGAACTCCTTTCCAGACTCCGGCTATATTAGAACGGGGGCATGAATCAGAATAGTGTGGAGCTTCTTGAAGTTCTCTTGCTGTGCATCAGTCCACACAAAAAGAAACTCTCTTACGTAAAAGCTTTGTCAACGGAGTTGCGACCAAGGAGAACCCTTCTGCAAAACGTTGATAGTAACCTACCAACCCTAGAAAGTTGCGGATCTCAGACACATTCTTCGGCCTTTTCCAATCCAACACTGCCTCAATCTTACAAGGATCTCACACTTGCTGAACTTCACATACAACTATTTCTCACGAAGAATCTGTAGTAAACTCTCAGATGCTTATCGTGCTCGTCCTCAGACTTAGAATATACCAAGATATCATCGATGATTACCACCACAAACTGATCCAGATAGGGCTGGAATACATGGTTTATCAAGTCCATAAATGCTGCTGGTGCATTAGTCAAACCAAATGGCATAACTAGGAACTCATAGTGACAATAGCGAGTCCTAAATGTCGTCTTAGACACATCAGCCTCCTTAACCCTCAATTGATGATAACCTGAACGTAGATTAATCTTGGAAAACATTTAAGCCACTCTAAACTGGTTGAACAAATCATCAATCCTCTGAAGTGGGTACTTTTCTTAATCGTTAGCTTATTTAGCTGTTGATAATAGATACACATCCGCATGGATCCATCATTTTTCTTTACAAACAAAACAGGTGCTCCCCACGGAGACACACTAGGACAAATGAACCCACAATCCAACAACTCCTGAATCTGAGCCTTAAGCTCTGTAAGCTTCTTCGGTGCCATTCGGTAGGGGGAGATAGACACTAGAGCTGTACTCGGCAAAAGCTTAATCCCAAATTCCACTTCTAGGCTCAGAGGGAAACTTGGTAGTTCCTAAGGAAAGAATCTGGAAAATTCCTAACAGGTCTGGTGTATTTTACAGAAGAATGCCCAGAATCAGAAACACTTACATAGGCCAAATATGCCTCACATCCTTTTCGGACCAACATTTTTGCCACCAATGCCGAAATAACATTAGTCAAAAAATCCTGATGTTCCCCAATCATAACTACCTCGTCGTCCTCCTCAGTTCTCAAAACGACCCTCTTAGTCACACAGTCTAGACTTACTCAATTTTTGACCAACCAGTCCATCCCAAAAATCAAATTGAACTCCCCAAACGGGAGCTCCATTAGATCAGCTAGAAATACTGTCCCTTGAACCTCTAACGGGACGTCTCTATACAGTCTACTAACCCGGACAGATTGCCCCAAGGACTCTATACAGTTACCTCACTATTAGTACTCTCAACTGGAGTCCCCAAATTTTCTAACATAATACTTGCTACGTATTGGTATGTAGAGCCTATTTCTATTAGTGCAAGATAATGTACATTATAAATTAAAAACGTACCGGTAATGACCCCTGGAGCATCTCTGTCTTCTCGTCGACAAGCAGCATAAACAAGAGCAGGATTCCTCACCTCCGCATGTCCAGCACCTCTGTCCAGCACCCATGCCGTTACCACCCCTACCCTGACCATGGCCTCTTGGTGGTTGTTGAACTACCCTTGATGATTGTGCAGTACCATAACTCAGAGCTTGCACCTAATCGGCCCTCAGCAAACACTCTTGAACGGGGTGCTCAGTAGACCCTCATCTCAAACATGCCCCAGTCGTCCTCCAACATTCGCCCAGATGGCGTCTACCACAATACCCACAAGGCAAGATTCCAGTAGGTGCAACAAGGGGCCCAACTGTAACTAGTCCATCAGATTTGGCCTTTTTCTTAGGCCTCATTGCAAAACTCGAGGGCTCCGAATCCCTCTTATTCTTTCCCCTCTCTATATCTCTATTTTGGCGCTCAGTCCGCTTCACCTCTTCAGCGACCTTTGCCTTTTCAACCAGTACAGAGAACTCACGCTCCCTCTGTAGACCAATGAAAACCCTCAAACTATCCCTGAGTCCATCTTCGAAGTGAACGCAATGCTCATATTCAGTTCCCACCATTCCTCGAGCATAGCAGCTCAATCTCAGAAACTTGGCCACTGTACAATCCCTTTGCGTGAGATTTTATCAAATCTTCTAATGTGGCATCTCTACTTTGAAATGGTCTATTTTTGTACATGTACTTTTACACCATTTATAAATGTGGTACATCTAACTAATTGTGTTAATTTTTTACTTGCCAATACATGTAGCTCAATTAAATAGTGCCATGTGTTACTTTTGCTAGAGATTTTTTAGGTAAACTACCTTAGTCACTTTAATATTTTTTATCAGTTTAGTCATTGTTGTTAGAATAATTGCTCAAAATGTTCACTTAATCGTTAGCTCATTCACGTGAAGCTAACTAGACCTACCACATCAGCATTTATTTTCCACCTAATATCTACGTTTTTTCCACATAAACTAAAGGTTAATATTTTTTAAATAAAATGTAAAACAATAGATGCTGAGAAGGAAACAACAAATCTCACAAGATAATACCTACCTTAGGGTTGACAAATTATCATATGATATCACATGATAATTATCTCTTTTAAGGAAATCTCCTAATTGAAATCCTGTAACATCCAAAAAAAAAGGGCCTAAAAGAAATATGGATAAAAAATAGATTTTATTTTGTTTAGAACAATGGGTAAGAGAATTTAGTATGCCTTAAAAATTATTTTTGTTAAAAAGTTGACAAGAATGGGTTTGTTGGTTTAGTGTTAAGGCTTTAGTTTACCCATAGATCCCAAGTTTGAAACCCTTGTGTGCATTCAACCAAAATATTTTATTTCCTTATTTTTGCCTCACTAAAAGTGACGAATTTTAAAATAGCCCAGCCCAAAAACTATTTTTTTTAAATTTAGCCCATGATTTCAATTATTTCTAATTCTACATGAATTTTTGAAAACCTATTTCAATTAGGGAAAGAAAGTATTATAAATAGCCAATTTTAATCAAACCCTAAAATTTTTTACCTAGCAAGTTTTCAAGAAAAACACCCTTAAACTCTTTTATTTCCAAAACAATTTTCAAAGCAAAAGGAGTAAAAATTTCAAAATCATCCATCTCCTCCCGAGAAGATCACAAATCTCCTCATCCAATTAAGGTTTTTGTGTCTTCAAATCAAGTGTGGGATCTAACCTAAATCATTATGTAGGATTAATCCATTGAAGAAGTAGTAAGTAAGGTAGTTAGTAATACGAAACCTTAATACATGTATGTGAACCCCCTCGAGTAAGTATATTTATATGTGAACACCTTAGAAATACTAGGTGAACCATAAGAGGATTGTATGTAAATCCTAATATATATGAATTGTTATGTGAAGCACCCAATATATGCAAAACCTTAAGTATGTGAACCTTTCATGTTTGAGGTATACAAACCCTACATATTAAATTAGGCAAACATTTAACGTTTTATGCGAACCCCATAAGTTTGATATATGCAAACCCTAGATACTGTCGAGCCCTATGTATAACGCGTGAAACCTATTGGAAATATCATGCGAACTACTTGAATAGTTGTGATGCAAACCCATGCAGGCAAACCACCTACATGTACAAACCTCTAAAGTATAAGCCCTTAGTGAGATCACCCTTAGTGAGATCCTCTTTCTGTGAGCACCTTAAGCGTGTACCTTTTAGCGTGAACCTTGTAACACCCCAAACCCGACAAAGAATTTATGATCGAATCTAGGAATATTACGAAGTAGGGTTACGAATCCAACCTTATCAAGTTAAAAACCACGTATAATTTATTACTAAATGAATCAGCTTTATATAATCCTGTTAATATTTTCCTTAATGAAACCTTCATTTGTTTGCCCTTTAAAGTAAAATAATAATTTGCAGTGGAAGTTTTAAAATCGTTATATTTTGAAAACTAAGTTTGTGATCTTATAAACGTTTGTTTTTGTAAATTGTTTTGTTGGACGTCGCAAGAAACTTAAATCAAATCCAAAACCAACAACAAAACCAAAAAGGCCAGAGAGTCCCATATTTAAAAAACTCTCAAAATAAAAAAGAACCTTAGATAAACTTTTTAAATAAACGAAATTTATGGATGTGTGGACACCTCTGAACCTCCGTTACTCCGACGTACCTAAGCCTGAGGATTACCTAAACAAAACAGAAAAATAGAAAGTGAGTTTTAAAAACTTAGTGTGTAACTCAACAGAAACATAACAATACTTATATTTTCCACATATCAGAATAGATATAGACATAAGTCCTTAACAAAATCATATTAACAATAAAATCATATAGATATGCAAGGTCCTTACCTCATCCTCTACACACCAACTTCGACCATCTCAACACACCATGTGGGGTATAAAACACCTACCCAACCCTACACACCATATAGTGTCTGTACGACGCTTATCAAAATAATCACAATCATGCTACCAGAATAATGACGAAATATCGCGTAACAGAATTCTTTCCACCCGAAACATAGATACAAATATACAGAATAATAGATAATATGCATGCTTATACATAACAGGCATAATACACGCATATGCGTGACAGAGCAGACATACATATATTATCTCATTAATCTCGTGCACACCTTATTTAAGCTATTCTCAGTCTAACAAAATAACATGTTTCATGCTTAAGGGTTTGTTTTGCCCATGTCGACCCTAGGAAGGTCCACAGTAGATCAGAACAATCCATGCGACCCTAAGGAAAATTATGAAATTTGGGCCCATATGCTTGTATGGCTTGCCCGTGTCAGCCCACACGCCCGTGTGGCTTATACGCCTAAATTGGCCCTACTTGTGTGGCCCATATGGTTGTTTGGCCCATACGCCCGAAACCCACACTGCCAAACAGACCTATTACACGGTCGTGTGTTGCATACGGCTTGGCACATGCTTGTGTGGCATCGACAGGCTAGATTTTTGGCTTTCGCTGAACATCATTTTCTCATTTTCGATATACACTTGGTTCGATTCTGATGTAAACGCAACCCCGAGATGACCAGAACCTAAAATTCATCAATAAATGCCCAAAATCAGTCTTATTTCCTCAATAACAATCGAGTCACCAATCGACTACAAAGTCACCAAATACAATTTCAACTAAAAGATTGTACTCCAAACTTTTCAAAAGCTTACCTACATCCACATCAGTCCCTAAATTTACTACACAATCGAAGAGTCTCGGATTTCCTAAATATCACTTAGAAAAATGGTATACAAAATCAACTTACACATCGACAGAAAATAATACACTAACCAAGACTCCTTCCAAAGCACAACAAACCTTTACTTATGAAGCCACACGAAGAAACTGGGAATTCAAACGCAATGAAATAAAAAAGAATGAGAACTTTGTGATCAAAATCATTAGAAACAGAAAAAGAGAGGTGGTACAGAACAAAAAAAAGTTCAAAAGGGAAGGGAATTTTGGGGAAAACAGAAATAGTAAAAATAAAATAATATCAAATATTATCCCAACTACCCAACTAACGCCCAAATCCCACCAAAACTGACCCCTTAATGCACACCTAACTACCTCATAATTTCAATTCCATCCAACCTCTATTACACAACCGGCACGCACTCAAAGTAGCAAAAATTAACCTCCTTCGCTTACGCGGGGGTTCGAACACAAGACCCTAAGGCAAGTTAACACCTTACTACTTGAACCAGTAGGCTCATTCTAATATGAGTTGACCGAAAATAAAACATAATCCAAGCCGCCAAAGATAAGGCTAGGATAAAAAATAACATATTCTCCAAAAGTGATACTTGAACCTAAGACCTCAAACACACACCCACATCACTTAAGCATTGAAGTAGATACTTATTTATGATAGAATTCATAAAAACAAGGTTAAATAAATCAGGATGTTACAACTCTACCCCCTAAAAGAAATTTTGGCCTAGAAATTTACCTGATCTGAACATATAAGGATACTACTGACGAATCGAGACCTCAGGTTCTCACGTGGCTTCCTTAGTCCCATGATTCTGCCTTAGAACGTTAACTAATGGAATAGACTTCCTCCTCAAAATTTTTACATCTCGATCCAGAATATAAATTGGCTCTTCTTCAAATGTCAAATCTAGTCTAACCTCGATTTTCTCAATAAGAACAATATGAGATAGGTTAGACCGATACTGTTTCAATAGAGAGACGTGGAAAATGTCATAGATACGATCTAACTCTGGAGGTTACTTCAACTGATAAGCAACCAGTCCCACACACTTCAGAATCTGATACGATCCAATGAACCTAGGGATCAACTTGCCCTTACGTCCAAACTGTAAAACCTTCTTTCACGAAGACACATTAAAGAATATGAAATCACCCATAGAGTACTAAATATCCATCATTTTCAAATTTACATAGGACTTCTGTCTATTAAAAGCTACCTTAAGACGATGTTGAATCAATCTGACTTTATCCTCAGTTTCAGAAACCAACTCAGGACCCAAAACCTGTGTTCACCCGACTCAGTCCAACACAATAGAGTACGATACTTACAACCATACAAAGCCTCGTAAGGTGCCATCTGAACACTGGATTGGAAACTATTATTATAGGAGAACTCGGCTAAAGGTAGTAAATCCTTCCAACTACGTCAGAAAATCAATGATATAACTCTGAATCATATTTACCAGTATCTGAATCACCCTCTTAGATTGACCATCGGTCTGAGGATGGAATGTAGTGCTAAAGTCCAATCTCAAGCCCAAAGCTTCAAGAAGTTTCTTCCAAAACTGAGACATCAAAAGAGGATCACTATATAAAATTATCGAAATCGGAATCCCATGAAGTTTCACAATCTTAGAAATGTAAAGCTTGACCAACTTTTAAAGAGAATAATCTGTCTGAACCGGAATGAAATGGGCAAACTTAGTCAACCAATCCATGATGACCCATACAAAATCCTTCTTAGTAGGTGTTAAAGGCAACCCACTAACGAAGTCCATAGTCACACGTTCCCATTTCCATATGGGAATCTTAATGGGTTGGAGTAAACCAGAAGGAAAATGATGCTAAGTCTTAACTTGTTGGCACGTCAGATAACGTGAAATAAAATATATTACCTCTCGTTTCAAACCTGGCAACCAATATAGTTCATGAAGATCCCGATACATCTTATTTCCATAGAGATGCATAGCATAAGGACTACTATACGCCTCCCCCGAAATAGATAGTCTTAAATCAGAGTCATTTGGTACACAAACCCGTCCTCAAAAACACAAAACCTCATATGAATTCAGCCTAAAATCAGACGTACTACCACTCTCTACCTGACTAAAACGCAGGACCAGAAAATCATCCTTCAGCTATTTATCTTGAATCTGATCAATCTAAGTCAGCTTAACTTGCAACTCAGCTAGCAAACTCCCATCATCAAACAGACTTAGGCGAGCAAACATCACCCTTAAATTAGTCATTGCTCTACGGCTAAGAGCATTAGCCACTACATTGGCATTACCAGAATGATACTTTATCGTGTAGTCGTAATCCTTGAGTAGTCAATCCATTTATGCTGCCAAAGGTTCAACCCTTTTTGAGTAAGGAGGTGCTTAAGGCTCTTGTGATCGGTGCAGATGATACACCTCTCACCATACAGATAGTGCCTCTAAATCTTTAAGGCAAAAACCACAGCAGTCAACTTGAGATCATGTGTCGGATAATTACCCTCGTGTGACTTATGTTGTTGGGATGCATAAGCCACAACCTTACCATCTTGCATCAGAACACATTCCAAACTGACATGCAACACATCATTATAAACCACAAACTCCTTACCAGATTTAAGCTTTATCAGAATATGAGCCTGAGTTAAAATAGATTTAACCTTCTCAAAGTTTGATTGCTACTCATCAATCTAGACAAAAAAAGCATTTTTATGTAAAAGTTTAGTCAGAGGAGTTGCAATTACTGAGAACCCCTTGACAAACCCCCAATAATAACCCGCAAGACCCCAAAAACTATGGATCTCTGAAACATTTTTAGGCTATTTCCAATCAAGTACAGCCTCAATCTTTTTAGGATCAACTCAGATCTCCTCAGCAGAAACCACATGCCCCAGAAATGTTACTTCTCTCAACCAGAATTCACACTTACTCAACTTAGCGTAGAACTGTTTTTATCAAAGTAACTAAAGGACTATTCTAATATGCTTATCATTATCATTATCATCTTCGGTCACCAGAATGTCATTAATAAAGACTAGATGAACTGATCCAAATACAACTGGAAAACCCGGTTCATCAGATCCATGAATGCAGTCGGAGCATTCGTCAAATCACAGGGCATGACTAGGAATTCTTAGTACCCAGAACGAGTCCTAAAGGCCGTCTTATGAACATTAGCTTCCTTAACCTTAAGCCGATGATACCCATAATAGAGATCTATCTTAGAAAATAACAAAGCCCCCCAAAATTTATCAAACAGGTCGTCAATATTCGGAAGTGGGTACTTATTCTTCACAATTAGCTTATTCAATTATTGGTAGTCGATGCACATTCTTATGGTACCGTTCCTTTTCTTTACAAACAAAACCGGTGCCCTTCATAGAGACGCACTAGGATGGATAAATCCATGATCTAAAAGCTCCAAAATCTGAGCATTTAAGTCTACAAGCTCCTTCGGTGCCATACGATAAGGAATGATGAAAACCAGAGCTGTACCCAGTAGAAGCTCAATGCAGAACTCAACTTCCCGATTCGGAGGTAAACCTAATAACTCCTCTGACAAAACATCCGAAAATTCCTTAACTATTCTGATGTTTTCAATAGAAGAGTCCACAGAAGCTAAAACACTCACAAAGTCCAGATACACTTCACACCCTTTCTGAACCAAGTTTTTGGCCACAAGAGCGAAGATTACATTGGATAAGTAATCCTGACGCTCGCTGATCAGAACCACTTCACATCATTCTTAATTTTCAGAACTACCCTCTTGGTTGCACAATTCAAACTGACTCAATGATCCACAAGTTAGTCCATACCCAAAATGAAATCAAATTCTCAAAACGGTAGCTCCATCAGATTTACTGGAAACACAACCACTTGTACTTCCAGTGGTAAATTCTTATATAGTCTATTTACTCGAACAGATTGGCCTAACGGACTTAGTATAGAAATCTCACCAGTAGTACTCTCAACAAAAATCCCCAAGTTTTCAAAGACAGAACTAACTATGACCCAATGTTTATCAGTACAATATATAGGGC
The DNA here is from genome assembly GCF_007990345.1 of Gossypium hirsutum. NCBI lineage: Eukaryota > Viridiplantae > Streptophyta > Magnoliopsida > Malvales > Malvaceae > Gossypium > Gossypium hirsutum. The sequence continues at coordinate 58,035,127 of NC_053434.1, forward strand.
ATCAAAAATAAAGAACATATCCGTAATCACAATAGTGGCGTCAATGTCCTCAAGGCATCGAACAACATAAACCAACGCAGGCTACCTTGCATCAGTTTGATTAGTACCTCTACCCGGTGCTCTCTATCCTCTTCCCATACCATTACCTGCGCTGGCCGAACCACGGCCCTTAGGCGGCTGGTAAATTGCCTTCTGATGCTGAACAAAACCCAAACTGAAGCTTACATCTGATCAGAACGATGTGGGCACTCTCTAATACGATGCTCCATTGACCCACAACGTAGACATGCTCCCAACCTCCTCCAACACTCACCTAGAAAGCTGAGCCATGGTAGGAGCAACTGGGAATCCCACTCTAAAAAGCCCATCAGGTCTGGCCTATTTTTCAGACCTCTAAACAGAACTGGAGAGCTCCAAATCCCTTTTATTCTTACCCCTTTCTCAATCCTTATTCTAGTGCTCAACGCGCTTAACCTCTTCGGTGATCTTTAACTTGTCCACCAGAACGGTGAACTCTTGCTCTCTCTGCGAAGCTATTAGAATTCCTAGATTGTCCCTCAGACCATCCTTAAAACAAACACACTTTTTGTATTTAGATGCCACCATCCCTTGAGTGCAACGGCTCAATCTCATAAATTCAGCCTCACATTCAGCCACAGTTCTATTGCCTTGCGTGAGATTCATGAACTCATGTCTGGGAGCATCCACATAACTTGCACCCACATACTTCCTCTAGAAACCAATCTTGAAATATTCTAAGTTAACCCAATATGGCTGAGTACCCTCCTCAACCAGTAACCACTAATGGTACACCTAATCGCAAAGCAGAGATACTGCACCCTTCAGTTTCTACTCAGGAGTGTAGTCAATATCATTCATTATCCTTTTTGTGGCCTTTAACCAGTATTCGGCCACAATCGGGGTGACTCTAGTAATGCCCCTAAATAGTTCAACACCATTAGACTGGAGTTATTCAGTTACCGACCTACAGCTCTCAAAACCAGAATAGGGGCTAGCGACCCTCGCCAAAACTCTCAGCATGGCTTGGGACAAGGCGTCGTCCCCAAACGAGTAGTTTTGAGAGCCAGTCTCATAGTAGGTGAAGCCAATGTCTCGCTTGTATCCAAATTAAGCATACTGCTCAATGAGGGAGACTCAGCTCGAGTCCCCCTATGACACACGTAGTACCCATGAATACCATGGCCACGCATTCCACGAGCACTCATTATTTCAAAATTGTCTACATTACGAAATTTTATGAAACAGTTGAAGTTTTTATTAGCAATATTTTATGCTTCAAACCATTATCAGATGTAGTTCAGAAAGTTTGGAGTTTTCATTCTCTAACTAACTATAGGTAGTCTTAGACAGTTCAGAGTATTCTAACTACAGTGTTTCTAAGTTTAGAAGTACTTACTGGATTAACGTCGGAGACTTGGTGTACCACATACTTTACTTAAAAGAAAAAAACTTGCTTAGAAAGATGTTCTTTTACAAATAAAATTTTGAACCCAAAATGTCACAGCCCAAGTTTTACAACCCGGCTCTGATACACTAAATGTAACACCTCAAACTCGGTCGAGATGTTATGGCCAAATCTGGGAATGTTACGAAGTAGGGTTACGAATCCAACCTTATCAATTTAAAAACCATGTATAATTTATTACTAAACAAATTTGCTTTATATAATCATGTTAATATTTTTCTTAATAAAACCTTCATTTGTTTGCCCTTTCAAGTAAAACAATAATTTGGAGCGGAGTTTTAAAATCGTTATATTTTGAAAATTGAGTTTGTGATTTCATAAATGTTTTTTTTTGTAAATTGTTTTGTAAAATGTCACAAGAAACTTAAATCAAACCCAAAACCAACAACAAAACCAAAAAGTCCAGAAAGTCCCATATTTAAAAAAACTCTCAAAATAAACAAGAAATTTAAATAAAAGTTTTAAATAAATGAAATTTACGAATGTGTGGATACGTCTGAACCTCCGTTGCACCGACCCACATAAGCTTGAGAATTTAGAACATACAAACAGAAAGTGAGTTTTAAAAACTCAGTGTGTAACTCAACAGAAACATAATAATATTCATATTTTTCACATATCAGAATAGATACAGACATAAGTCCTTAATAGAATCATATTAACAACATAATTATATAAATATGCAAGGTCCTACCCCTATCCGCTACCACCAACTCCGACCATTCCAACACACCACATGGGGCATAAAAGACCAACCCAGCACTACACACCACATAGTGTCCGTACGACACTTATCACAATAATCGCAGTCATGCTACCAGAATAATAGCGAAATATCGCATAGCAGAATACTTCCTCCACATATACATTTCCCACCCCGAACATAGATACAGATATATAAAATAATAGATAATGTGGGACCATATGCGACGCATGCAACACTGGGGAAAAATTTTAAAATTTAGGCCCATATGCCCGTTCGACTTGCCAATGTGGGCCTACACGCCCGTGTGACTTATACACCCAAATTGGCCCTATCCGTGTGGCTCATACAGCCTGAACCATAGCCCACACATCCATGTGACTTTGCCCGTATGGGCCCACACACTCGAATTGGCCTAGTCACACGGCCATACACACCTGTCACTCGGCCTACCATGCGGCCAGGCACACACCTGTGTGGCACTGGTAGGCTAGATTTTCATCTTTCACCGAACATTATTTTCTCACATTTTTGTTACACACCTGGTTCGATTCTGATGCAAGCACAACCCTGAGATGACCAAAACCTAAAATTCATCAATAAACGCCCAAAATCAGTCTTAATTCCTCAATAACAATTGAGTTACCACTCTACTACAAAGTCACCAAATACAATTTCAACTAAAAGATTGTACTCAAAACGTTTCAAAAGCGTACCCATGCCCATGACAGTCCTTAAATTTACTACGCAACCAGAGAGTTTAAAATTTCCTGATTATCACTTAGAAATCGGTATATAGAATCAACTTATACATCAGCTATAACACCCCCAACCCGTACCCGTCGCTGGAATAGGGTTTTGGAGCATTACTAGAACATTCAAAATACTTTTCCATTAAACCACGTAAATTACTATTCATTTACCGATATTGTCCATAATGTCCCTTGATCTGGCCCTCGAGGCCCAATACGAGCAGCAGAATTAATTCGGGACTTAATCGAGACCTCTAAGAACTTTTCGCAAATTTACAAAATTTTTCCAAGATGCGAGGCTCACACGCCGGTGTCAGAGGGCGTGTTCGACCCCATGTAACTCTCTGACTTGCACACACCGCCATGCCACACACTCGTGTGCTAGGCCGTGTGGTTAATTAATTTAATTCGAATTAGGTGCAAGTTTCACATGGCCAAGAAACACGCTCATGTTCTAGGCCGTGTGGCACACACGGATGAGACATACTCCCGTATCTCTGCCCGTGTGCCAAACTCTGAGCATTCTGTTTCTCAAAATTAGGGTGCAGGGGACACACAGCCTAACCACATCTCGTGTTACCAGACCGTGTGTCACACACAGTCTAGACATACGCCCGTGTGGACAAAATGAAGCCATTTCTAGCTTCATTTCTCACCTAAAATTTCACCCAAGACCTGTGTCGATACCATTTTTTTGAAAAAATGGTTGAATTTGATTTTGAAAATGAAAACGAACATGGGATTCGCCACCTATCCATTTTATTTAAGTGTGATCGGATCTCCTTTTAATTCAAAAAGTTTAAATTTATTAGAAAGATGATTTTTGGTCTACAAAATCCAAAAAACGGGTTCGGGAGTCAGTTACGCACGATGAAGGATTAGCACTCTCGATACGCCCAAAATTGGTACTTAGTTGATTAATTGATGTCTTAACGTTGAACATTAAAAACTTGAAAAGAATTTAAAATACGGTTCCTTTTTTATTAATGTTGACAAAAAAGTTTGAATAAATTGAAGTGAGTATTAAAGGTTTTCTCGTCTCGAGATAACAAAATGTCGCATCCTGTAAGTTAGGGCATGACATTTGAACTCTTGGAAACAAGCTTTCTTTTTAATCGTTTTATTTTAAAAATTGTACTTTGATTCTTAAAAGGATATTCTATTGTTTAGATCAAAGAGGAAAATTGAAACCCCGTAAGTTAGGGCACGGCCTTTTCGAATTTTTAAACGTAGAACATTGCCTTTATTTTTATTTAAAAATCATGTTTTTTTTTATTTTAAGAAGATATTTGGCTATTTAGGTTTCACGAGAAAATCGTAACCCCGTAAGTTAGGGTACGATTTCTTGAATTCTCAAAATGTGAAATATCACTTATTTTCAAAATTTTTCTTTTTTTATGAATTTGGATAAAAATTAATGAAATATCTAAAAAGATATACGCTTAATCGATTATATTAAAAAAATCGTTTAAACCGTAAAAGGTAATATGTGGCTAATAATGATAGTGCAACATAAATTTGAAGTAATAATGACATAATATTGCATAATAAAAAAATAAAACATGGCATTGACATTAACAAATTATGATGTTAACAAGCATAAACAATAATAAGAATAATAATGTAAACGATAATATAGGAGATAATAATAATAACATAAGTAACAACCATAAAAATAATAATATTAAAATCTAGATTTTGAAATATATATTGAAAATAGTAAATATGCAAAATAAATAAAAATAAAAAGGAATAATAAAAGAAAATAATAAATAAATAAAAAGAATGTGAAAATGAAATAAGAGAAATATTAAGTAAGTAAAGTAAATAAGTAAGACATTTGATAAAAAAAAGGTACTAAACAAATAAAATATAATAAAATAATAAACAAAACAATTTGTAAAAAAAATTAAAGTTAAATGGGCCCAGGATCGTATTGAAATTAAAACAAAATTTAAAGTATAAAATCTAAATATTAAATTAACATAAGGATCCAGATGGAATGTGCACGAAAGGAGAGGGACTGACTGGGAAATTATCCCAAGCCCTCAAAGCGCATTGTTCGATGCGGACTGAAATGAATTAAAGACAAAAGTCATGGGGAAAAATTAAAAAACAAAACAAATGAATAGGATCAAACTGAAACAGGGCAGAAATATAGGAGGGCCTATCGCACAAATAGACCATGCGCTAGAAAACACGCTGATCCCATAGAAGCCGGACGGGTCACGTTGGTTGAGCCTCTAAATGGCGTCATTTCTTAATTAATATTTAGGCTAAAATATCAACAAAAACCTTAATTTTAAAACCAAATTCTTAAAAAAAGGTCTTTCCTTTGTTTTTTTTCTCTGGGCATGGTCTTAGGGTTCAGCTAGGGTCTATTAACCGTCCGCCGTTGCTGGCGAAGGTGACCACCGTCGGTGGTGGCCAGAGTGACACTCGAAGCTTAATCTAGGCCCGTTTTTCATGTAAAAATAGATTTAGGACCAAAAAATCCCTAAACCAAACCCCGAAACCCTTAAAACAACAAAAAACTTTCGACTCTTAGCCTCCTCGGCCATGGCTTCAACTAGATCCCTAGGGATCCATTAGCCTCTAGACCAGAGAAGCGAACGCCGACGATATCGACACCAAACAACAGGTAAAAATCTCCCTTTTTTATGTATTTGTGTGGTAGATTCGAATGAAAATAAGAAAGAAAAAGAAACATAAAAGTAGAATAATAAAAGCGGCGATGAATAAATGGACCACCTTTGAAGTGTATTTTGATTGTTCTGTGTTGGTTTCGTGTAAAAAAATACAATCCTTTTTTTGTTTTTGTTTTTTGTTCTTCTGTTGTGTTTGTTGCTGTTGTTGCTATCCTTTCTGCAGGTACAGAGGCGATGAGGTAGGGCAGCTGGCACGTACGGAGGCAAGGGCGAGGGGGCTGCAGGAGCGGCGCAAAGGGAACCCTAGGGTTCTTCCGAAAATTCCAAATGTCTTCGGCCTATTGGGGTTTTTACTTTTGGATCTATTGTAATAGTAAAATTTGGCTTGTAATTTGGGTTTTAATTGGTTGTAAATGGGTTTGTAATTTGTTTGTATTTTGGGCCTGTAGTTTTGTAATCTGGACTGTGGACTTGTTTATTTCGGTTTATTCCCAGTTTCTTTTGGTTTTTAGTTTGGGCCAAAATTGGCCTATTATAGCTGCCCCTCTTTGCTCGTTATCGTGTAACGAGAATGGAGCAAAGACTTCAAAAAGTGCCAATTTTGTCTGGTCTTACCAAATCTCGATTTGTTTAGTGCTTCTCTTCTTCCAAGTAGCGCCGTTCTAATCCACTGCAAATTCATGGAGATAAGACTTGTAGCTTCGATTTATTCCAATGTAATTTTAGGGAGAAAAGATTTGTAGCTTCAATCTACTCCAATGTAATTTCAAAGAGAAGAGGTTTGTAGCTTCGATCTACTCTGCTGGAACTCAAAAGAGATAAGAATTGGTAATTTCAACTGCTTCGCTGCAACTTCAGGGAGATAGGATTTGTAATTTGTAGCTTAAATCTGTTTCACTGCAACTTCAGGGGAATAAGATCTGCTATCTTCAACCTGCTCCACTACAACTTCAGGGAGATAAGGTTTGCTATCCTTAGTCTACTCCACTGTAACTTCAAGGAGATAAGACTTGTAGCTTTAATCTACTCCACTGGAACTTCAGGAAGATAAGATTCGCCTTAACTTGTAGCTTTAATCCGTTCCATTGCAACGTCAGAGAAACAAGATTTGCCATCTTCAATCTGCTCCACTGCAACTTTAGGGAGATAAGACTTGTAACTTCCACCTGCTCTACTGCAACTTCAGGGAGATGAGGTTTGCTATCTTCAATCTGCTCCACTGCGACTTTAGGGAGATAAGACTTGTAGCTTTAATCTGCTCCAATGCAACTTCAGGGAGACAAGATTAGCTAGGGTGGCTTAATCTGACCTACTGTAACTTCAAAGGTATAGGATTTATGGTTTCACTGGTCTGTTACACCGTTCACTGAGGAACAAGACCTATAAAATCCATTTGATGGCCCTATTATGCCAAATGATTAGGATGTCATGATCAGAATGCATCAAATGCTCGTAACTAGATGTATGTGAATGGTATTCTCATGAATGTAGAATGTCATTTTTCGAGAATGATCCCTTTTAATGCTTAGGTTGTCATTGGTCGTCGTTCAACAAGGTTTTGTCACAATATGTAATCGTGCCTTCTTGCTTGGCCAGTATCTTTGACAGAAAATCTAAAGAAATAGTCATAATTTGGACAATTCTTTCTCAGATGTTTCCAACTCTTGAATTTGGTTAGTTCTAACTAGTGGCCCTGTTTCATGTCCTTGTACTATTTAGAAACTTTTCAGAGTAATATGCAAAACTTCTTTTATGTGAATGTTATAAGTCCAATAATCATCGTTTCAATGAAAAATGCTTGAAAAAGATTTTCACAATGAACAAGATAGAATTTTATTAAGAGCAAAGCTCGAAGTGGATAAATTAATCAAGATAGCAAATTTGGATAAAGTATAAAATGAATAAAATGAAAATAGATGCCCTAGTTATTGCATCATGAGCTTCTTTATTCAAACTTCTCGAAGACCATTTCGAGCTAGATATGTGCGTAGGAGAACTAAAGTATTTTGTTAATGCCCTAGGATGTATCGTTCATCCTTCTTGTTAATCCTGAAAGGACAAGACTACCACATGCTCCATCTTCGATCAAAATTGGAGCTGCCCATTTTTGGGTTTTCAACTTAAAACTCATTTGGTTTCAATGCGTCCTTTGTGGGTTTTCGCCTTGACCTCTCCATTTTTCTTCTTCTCCTTTTTTTAGAAGGTTTCAAAGTGCCCTTTGTGGGTTTTTGCATTGGCCTCTCCCCCTTTTTAGATGAAGTACATCTTAACTGAATTTGAATTTACAGGACTGGACAAGTTTTTACCATCCATCTCGATTAAAATCAGCGCTCCTTCGGAAAAGTCCTTCTTTACTACATAAGGTCCTTCCCGTTTTGGCATCCATTTCCCTTTGAAATCTTTTTGTATTAGAAGGATATTTTTCAATAATAGGTCCCCCTAATGGAACTCTCTAGGGTGAACCTTTTTGTTATAAGCTCGCATCATCCGTTTTTGGTACATCTGACCATGACGGATAGCCCTTAGCCTCATTTCTTCAATAAAATTCAACTGATCGTATCAAAACTGGATCTATTCTACTTTATCTAGCTTTACCTCTGATAGAACTCGGAGGGATGGAATCTCATCCTCAATAGGAAAAATCTCTTCCATTCCGTAGACCAAAGAGAAAGGCGTTGCCCCGGTAGAGGTCTTGACCGACGTTAGATAAGCATAGAGGTCAAATGGTAGCTTCTCATGCCAATCTTTATAAGTCTCAGTCATTTTCCGCACAATCCTCTTAATGTTCTTCTTGGCTGCTTCCACCGTATCATTCATTTTTGGGCGATATGGTGATGAGTTATGGCGTATGATCTTGGATTGACTACAGACCTTCGATATTGTGCTATTGTTCAAATTCAATGCATTGTCCGATATGATCCTTTCTGGCATTCCATATCGACATATGATCTCTTTCTTTAAGAACTTGCTGATTGCCAATTTCGTGACATTAGCATATGAAGCAGCTTCTACCCATTTGGTGAAGTAACCGATGACCACGAAGATGAATCGATGCCCACTGGAAGCTTTTGGCGATATTGGCCTAATCACATCCATGCCCCACATTGAGAAAGGCCATAGGGAAGTCATTACATGAAGAGGTAAAGGAGGCACATGAATCTTATCTCCATAGATTTGACACTTATGGCATCTTTTGGCGTAGTTAATACAATCCCCTTCCATGGTGGACCAGTAATAACAGAATCTCATAATTTGTCTGGCTATTATAAAGCCATTAGCGTGTGTCCCACAAATGCCCTCATGGACTTCTTCCAAGATTTTGTTAGCCTCAACAGCGTTCACACATCTTAATAGCACCTAATCCTTTCTTCTTTTATATAAGATCTCTCTATCAAAGACATAGTCAATGGCAACTCGTCTCAATGTCCTTTTATCATTCTTGGTTGCCTGGTTTGGGTACTCACGATTCCTCACATATCGTAATATATCGTGATACCAAAGGTGATCATCTTTTTCTTCTTCTTCATTAATGTTATGGCAATGAGCCAGAGCCTCATAAATACTTATTTGGATAGGTTTCACATCCTCTTACTTGTTTACTTTGATTATAGAAGCTAAGGTAGCCAAGGCATCGGCTATCTTGTTTTCATCTCACGGGAGGTAGTAGAAAGTGATGTCATCAAACTTCTCAATTAACTCCATAACTATTTTTCGATAATTGATCAATTTGGAGTCTCTCGTCTTCCATTAGCCTTTGAGCTGATAGATTACCAGTGCAGAATCCCCATATACCTCTAGCACTTTGATCTTTCATCTATGGCTACACGGATACCCATGATGCATGCTTCGTACTCTACCATGTTATTTGTGTAATCAAAATCTAATTTTCTAGTAAAGGGATAATAATCTCCATTTGGAGATGCCAAGACTGCCCCGATTTTATTACCCACAGCATTTGAGGCTCCGTCGAAATTTAGTTTCCAAGGGTGGCCTTCTTTGGAACCTTTTTCAGTGGATACAACATACATCAGATCTTCATTTAGGAAATCAAAATTGAAATGCTTGCAATCCTCTAGAGCTCTATAGGCTAGACAATCTACTATTGCACTTCTTTTTAAAGGTTTCTGGTTCACATAAACTATATCAAATTTGGAAAGCAAAATTTGCCATCGGGCCATCCTTCCTTTCAAAGCTGTCGACTCCATCAGGTAGTTTAGAGGGTCCAGTTTTGAGATGAGCCAAGTTGTGTGGTACAGCATGTACTATCTTAGTCTTCAGGTTGTCCAATGATAAACCATAATTTATACATGTTTTTATCCCATGCTTAGCACATTTATGGATGGTTTCTCCTTAGATTTGGTGAATTCGATGCTCCTAATTATTTAATTCCATGTTTTATACTTAGGTGAGCATAGGAGAGTAAAAAGAGCAAGAAACGGGCCGAAAACAGAGAAAATGGACCCACATGGGAAATCAACACGACCTGGGCTTCCTCACACGGGCGTGTCACACGACCGTGTCTCTTTGGCAGGATCGAAGCATGACTTACAGGGGTAGACTACGTGTCCATACCTATTCAACAGCCTTGACCACTGGCTGGAGTAATCGCACACGGGCGTGTCCCTGTCGAGCCCAAGTTTAACCCTATTCGGAAAAGACCAATTTTGAGGGCTCTTAGGCAATCTAAAGCCTATTTAAACACCTAAGGAAGCACTCAGCAGGGGGACGTGGAGTAGGAAGCAAGGAATTACTCAAGGAAAGCTAATTGATCCATCTCAGAAGCCGGATTCATCATCAAGACTGAAGATCTCCCTTCAAGTCCTACAGGAGTTTTGGGTTTTCTTATGTTTTGTTATCTTTATTTTTTTGAGATGTTTTCTTTCATAATTATGAACTAAACCCCCTAAATACCTAAGGGGAATGAAACCTAAGACAGATCTTGTTATTATTATCTGAATTGTATGATAAATATTTGACTTGTTCTTAATTATGTGTTCTTAATTCTTGTTTTAATATTCCAAGATATTGATTCGAGTTAATGCTCTTATTCAAAGGAGGAATAGACCCTGTCTAAGAGTAAATTTGTCATAATTAAGCAGAGTTGATTGCACGCCTAGGGATAGGGTGATAAGATTTTTCCAAATTAGGGTGAAACCTAATAAGGGGATCCATAGATCGAGTTAATGCAACACTAGGGTGTTAATTAGAAAGAGATAATAACATAAATTAGGGATTTCTACGGATCAAGTCAAATGAATAAATCGTCTGATTCAGAGTCAAATAACAAGTGAAGTCCAGGTCGATTTTTCTTTGGGTATTGTCTTAATCAATCGAGTTTTCCCAAAAGCTTTTTCCCAATCTTCTCTCTGTGTGCTCTTAGTTTAGTTAATTAGTTTAGATAAACAAATCCCTTAATTTTTTAGGCTAGATAAAAAAAAGAAAGTAATTACTAGTACTCTAGGTTCCTTTGGGTTCGACAATCCGGTCTTGCTAAAGCTATACTACTGTTCGATAGGTACACTTGCCTTAATCGTTATAATAGTAAGTTTCAAGAACATTTAATTATAAATTTTTAAAACCTGTCGCGAATATCACGTACCAAGTTTTTTGCATCGTTGCCGGGGAACTAGGATTTTAGGAACACTCAATTTTTATTACTTTAGCCATTCTAATTTGTTTGCAGTTTAAATTTTTATTTTCTTTTCTAATTCTTCTTTTATTTGTTCCTGACAGGTTTTATAGTGTATGACTAGAAGAAACCCGTCAGGACCATTACTATTTGATAGTGAGATCGATCGCACAGTTCACAGAAATTGAAGAGAAATAAGGCGAAGCTTACAATACAGAGAGGAAGAGCAAGAGGACGATACTTCAACCACAGTTGAGGAGATGGCTAAAAACCAAGAAAATCCGCTACCTCCTGTGATTGCTGCTAATCAGAATCCTACTCCACGCACTATGTATGATTATGCTAAACCTTCTTTAACAGGAATTGAATCGAGCATAGTTAGACCTGCTATAGCTGCAAATACTTTTGAATTGAAACCTAACACAATTCAAATGATATAGCAATTTGTTTAGTTTAATGGTTTGTAGGATGAAGATCCCAACGCTCACTTGGCAAATTTTTTGGAACTATGTGAGACATTTAAAATTAATGGCGTTTCTGATAATGCCATTTGCCTTCGGTTATTCCCTTTTTCATTGAGAAATAAAGTTAAACAGTGGTTGAATTCATTACCATGAGGGTCAATCACTATTTGGGAACAAATGACCGAAAAGTTTTTATTAAAATATTTTTCGCCGGCTAAAATGGGTAAATTTCGTAATGATATATCTTCTTTTGTGCAAATGGATTTAGAAACACTCAATGATGCATGGGAGAGATACGAGGACCTCTTGACAAGATGCCCTCACCATGGGTTACCGCTCTAGCTACAGGTTCAAACGTTTCATAATGGCCTGAATCCTTCAACTCGACAAATGGTTGACGCAGCCACTAGTGGGACTATCAATAATAAAACACCTGAAGATGCTTATGAATTTATAGAAGAGATTTCACTGAATAATTATCAGTGGTAAGTTATGAGGACAAAGCCAACAAAAGCAGCCGATGTTTATAACGTCGATTCGGTCACCATGCTCTCTAATCAGGTAGAACTCTTAGAGAAGAAAATTGATGGTTTTCTTAGTTCTTCACAGGTTCACCTAGTAATGCAGTGCGAAGCAAGTGGAGGTGGATTGAGCAATCCAGATTACCCACCCTATGGCCACAACATGGAGAATGAGCAGTTAAATTACCTGGGTAATAATCCTTGATCTCAAAATAATCCTTATAGTAATACTTACAATGCATGATGGAGGAATCACCCAAATTTTTCATGGGGAGGCCAAGAGAATTAGAGACCACCACCACCTCCAGGCTTCCAACAACCACCCTACCAACAAGAGAAAAAGCCGAACCTTGAGAAGATGCTAACAAAATTCATCTCGGTGTCAGAAACTCATTTTTAGAATACCGAGACAACACTTAAAAATCAACAAGCGTCGATTCAAGGGATCGAAACTCAGATAGGACGGCTCACCAAACCAATTTCTAAAAGATCACCAGGAAGTCTACCTAGTAACATGAAACCCAACCCAAAAGAGCATGTGAAAGCAGTTACATTAAGGAGTGGGAAAGTGTTAGCTAAATCTGAAAAGAAGCTACCACAAGTAGCTGACAGAAAGGTCGAACCCAAAAACAATGACAATCTAATGCCAAAAGAATATAAACCACCAATCCCATACCCAGCAAAGTTGAAGAAAGACCTCATGGATGCACAATTCGATAAATTTCTTGAACTTTTTAAACAACTGCATATTAACTTACCTTTTGTTGAAACTATTTCGCAGATGCCTACTTATGCAAAATTTTTAAAGGAGCTTCTAACAAACAAACGGAAGTTTAAAGACTTATCTACAGTGAAACTTAATGAGGAGTGCTCAGCCATACTTCAAAATAAACTGCCAACCAAACTAAAAGATCCAGGAAGTTTTAAAGATCCAGGAAGTTTTACTATTCCCTACTTAATTGGTAGTTTGAATGTTGATAAACCACTAGCTGATTTAGGCGCCAGCATTAATTTGATGCCATATAAAACGTTTAAACATCTTGGTCTTGGGGAACCTAAATCCACTATGATGAGTATTCAATTAGCTGATAGATCTGTTAAATATACTTGGGGAATTATAGAGGACGTACTTGTAAAAGTAGATAAATTTATATTCCCTGTTGATTTCATTGTACTTGACATGGATGAAGATGTTGAGGTGCCTTTAATCTTAGGTCGGCCATTTTTAACCACTGCTAGGGCTATAATTGATGTGGGTGATGGTAAATTGGTACTTAGAGCAGGTGACAAAGAGATTATTTTTAAAATTTATGATGCCATGAGATTTTCTAGAGAATAGGATGACTCATGTTATTTTATTGACTCTATTGATCATGCTACTCAAGATTCTTTTCAGGAAATTGTACACAAGAACACGATGGAACAGTGTCTTGCCCAAGGAGAGGGGATGGATGATGATTCTGAAATAGGAACCGAACTAAACTCCAATGAAACTCCCCAAAACTAGCAGAATATGAGGGAATTAAAGTAAAAGATGAACTTAAGCAAAAACCCTCTATTGACGAACCTCCCAAATTAGAACTTAAACAATTGCCAAATCACTTGGAATATGCATTCCTTGGAAATAATTCCACATTACCGGTAATTATTGCATCCAACTTGCAACCTAAGGAGAAAGAGGAATTACTCCAAGTATTAAGAGAGCATAAAAGGGCTATAGCTTGGAAAATTTCTTACATTAAAGGGATCAGCCCTTCTTTTTGCACCCAAAAAATTTTAATGGAAGATAAATATAAACCATGCGTGCAAGCCCAAAGATGACTGAACCCCAACATGAAGGAAGTTGTTAAAGCTGAGGTAATTAAACTCCTAGATAGTGGAATTATTTATCCTATTTCTGACAGTTCTTGGGTGAGTCCAGTGCAGGTTGTTCCTAAGAAAAGAGGCATGACTATTGTAGCCAATGAGAAGAATGAATTAATACCAACAATTACAGTCACAAGTTGGAGAGTGTGCATTAATTATAGGAAGCTAAATGATGCCACGAGAAAAAACCACTTTCCCCTTCCATTCATTAACCAAATATTGGAAAGATTGTCAGGACACATGTACTACTGCTTTTTAGACGGACTCTCTGGCTATTTCCAAATCCCAATAGCTCTTGAAGATCAAGAGAAGACGACATTTACATGTCCATACGGTACGTTTGCTTATCATAGAATACCTTTTAGATTATGTAATGCTCTTGCTACTTTTTAGGCTGCATGACGGCCGTTTTTGATGAACTCGTAAAAAATGTCATGGAGGTATTTATGGATGATTTTTCAATTTTCGATAACTCTTTCCATCTTTGCCTAAAAAATTTAAAACGGGTTTTAAGAAGATGTGAGGAAACAAACCTTGTGCTTAACTGGGAAAAATGTCACTTTATGGTTCAAGAAGGTATTGTATTAGGACATAAAATTTCTAGTAGAGGGATTGAGGTTGATAAATCTAAAATTGAAACCATTGAAAAACTACCTCCCCCTAATTCGGTTAAGGCTATTAGAAGCTTCTTAGGACATGTTGGGTTTTATAGAATATTTATTAAAGACTTTTCTAAAATAGCTAAGCCTTTGACTAAATTACTAGAAAAAGATGTGCCTTTTAATTTTGATCAGGAGTGTTTAAAAGTATTTAATACTTTAAAGTATAAATTGACTAAAGCTCCAATTATAATTGCACCTAATTGGATTCACCTTTTGAACTAATGTGCAGTGCGAGTGATTTTGCAGTAGGTGCAGTTTTGGGACAGCAAATAGATAAACATTTTCAACCTATCTATTATGCTAGTAGGACTTTGACAACTGCATAAGAAAACTACACCACCACGAAGAAAGAGCTGCTAGCTCTGGTTTTTGCATTCGATAAATTTAGGCCATATCTAATATTGTCTAAAGTTTTCATTTATACTAACCATTCCTCTCTTCGCCACCTTTTGACTAAAACTAATGCAAAACCTCAACTCATTCGATGAATCTTATTATTGTAGGAATTTTACTTGGAGATTAAGGATAAGAAAGGAGCTGAAAATCTTGTGGCTGACCATCTCTCCAGGCTTGAAAACTCAAGTACCAAAGAACCAGATGACATTGAAATAAATGATTCATTCCCTGAAGAACAATTTTTTTCTATATTTGATTCTGAGGTACCTTGGTTTACAGATATTACAAATTTTTTAGCTGCTAACATTATCCCAAAAGGGTTAACACATCAGCAAAAGAAGCGATTCTTCACTGATGTGAAAAACTAATTCTGCAAGACCCTTTTCTTTTCTGTAAATGTGCAGGTCAAATCATTAGGAGATGCATTACAAGGACAGAAGCATTGAAAATCTAGGAACATTGCCACTCAGGACCGACTGGAGAACATTAAGATGGAAATAAGACCACACATAAAGTCCTCGAATCAGGTTTTTATTGGCCCACCCTATTCAAAGACGCCAACAGGTATGTTACTTCTTATGACAAATGCCAAAGGACATGTAATATATCCAAACGTGATGAAATGCCTCAGACATATATGCTCTCATGTGAAATATTTGACGTTTGGGGCATTGACTTCATGGGTCCATTCCCTAGTTCATTCAGGAATACATACATCTTAGTAGCTATTGATTATATGTCCAAATGGGTTGAAGCCCAAGCTTTACCTACTAATGATGCTAGAGTAGTAGTACGATTCTTTAAGAAACTTTTCTCTCGATTTGGTACACCTAGAGCAATTATCAGTGATAGGGGTACTCATTTTTGTAGTGCCCAATTTGACAAGACCCTTAAGAAATACGAAGTTCATCACAGAACAACTACCCCTTATCATCCTCAAACTAGTGGCCAAGTCGAAGTAGCGAACCGAGAACTTAAACGTATCCTAGAAAAGACAGTAGAATTAAATAGGAAGGATTGGGCGATGAAAGTAGATGATGCTTTATCGGCTTATAGAACAGCTTTTAAGACTCCCATAGGAACATCACCTTACAGACTTGTTTATGGGAAAAGTTGTCACCTACCATTTGAGTTGGAAGACAACGCATTCTGGGCTATAAAATTTCTAAACCTTGACCCCAAACTTGAAAGTGGAAAGAGGTTAATGCAGTTGAACAAGTTAGACGAGTGGCGAGCCAATGCATATGAAAATTTGCGCCTATATAAGGAAGCGATAAAGCACCGTCACGACGCCTGTTTGAAGCAACGAAGGCAATTTGAAGTTGGAGATCTTGTCCTGTTATATAACTCAAGGCTCAAATTGTTTCCTGGAAATTTAAATCACGATGGTCAGGTCCTTTCGTAGTTCACACTATGTTTCCATATGGCACAGTAGAGGTAAGTCATCCATCACAAGGTACGTTTAAGGTAAATGGACATCGTCTCAAAATGTATAACGGTGAGAATTTCAAAGACGATAAAGAGGAGCTACGACTCCATGAAGTTACCTAAGTATACCCAAAAGGTTGAGTCGAGCTTAGACTATAAATAAGTGCTTCTCGAGAGGCACCCCAAGAACTAACGATGTTAACTTCTTTATATTTTAGACTTTAACATTTAATTCACTAACAGAGTCACTGAACACAGGATTTTCAGAACCACACGGCCAGGCACACGGGTGTGCCGTAGGCTGTGCACATACCACGGGGTGCAACACGGCCGTTCGATACGGTAGTGTGAAAATAGAGCAAAAATGTTTCCTCAACACGAGATTCGATAAAGTTCCCACGGCCGTGCGACATGTCTGTGGGCAATCTTGCCAAATTAAGACGGGTGAGCGACACGACCGTGCCTACCGACGTGTTCGAGCCTGTCAAAATAACACAGGCGTGTGCCTGCATACATAGGCGTGGGAGAAGCGAACGAAGATTGACACAGCTGTGCAACATGGCCGTGTACACCAATGCGCCCAATTTCGAAAACGACGAAACACACGGGCTGAAATTTATTTTATTTTTATCTTTTTATTTTGAAATTACTTTTTATTTCCTTTTAATACTATTTTATCTTGAGTTTTTACAATTTTTATTTTTGGCTATTTCATTAAGAGTAATTATGCTCCATTATATTTCCTAAAGAGTTCCTGGTTTTATCACAGTCACAAAGAGCTCCAACGCTCATCATCAAATAGGAAATAAAAAACTCCAATGGTAAAGGACTTATGGACTAGCGAACCTCTACCACCATCGGAATATCCTCCTCCACTCTCATCATTGCCTTGGCCGATTATTCTCCATAACTCCAAATCAAGTAGTTCATTCATCATTCATCATTCAAGAAGTTTCACTTCCCTCCCTATCTTATAATTATTTATCTATATTTTTCAATATATTTATCTTTGTACATTGAGGGCAATGTACATCTTAAGTGTGGGGGGTCTTTCATATCATCATTAGAAATCCCTGAATTTTGTCTTATTCTCACGTGAATCACTCATATCACTATTAGAATGAATCTTAATTAATTTATGATTTTTATTGATATGTCTTGAATTAAAATATAGGTATTTATGCATTGATTGTTTAATCTTTAAGACATTAGGGAATCAAGCATGATAAGTTGATTTTTGAAGAATTATAAACTTTTAGGTTGTTTCCCTAAGTTTAGGTATTTTCGTGAGTTGAAATTCACAAGTTTAAACATAAAAAAGCTATAATTTTTGTGAGATCTTGAGCCTTTAGAGCATATTTTATTTCTTTCATGCTCACTTTTATTATGAGTGCGTCAGTATTGATCTGTTATTCTAGAACTTGCTTGATTATACATGTCAAGACCACACCATTTGATTTGATATGACAAGATGATAAAGGCACTTAGGTTTAACCCACTCACTCCACAAAAGCCTACCATCATAATTGACCCTGAGTGAACCCCTTTGAGCCTAACCCATTATTGTTGAAATCCCCTAATTTGATCCCTATTTTTGTCGAGATTTGATTTGAACTAATTGCTTAGCTATGTTTTGCGTTTCTATGTATTTGACTTGTTCTTAAAAAAAATACTTCAACACATTTTAGCAGTAATTCGTCATTTTTGAGCTTGAGTGTTAATTCCATATTCTGATAAGAAGCTCACTTGTATTCAACTGAGGACTGTTTATTTTTTTGGCTAGGTAATTTTTCAATTCAATCTCGATTCTAACCTTTTCTTTCAGCTTGTGACCACAGCCTGTAACCAAAGCCATGTTACAACCCTCTAAAGACCTTTTTGATTGATGTATCATCTCAATATCTAGTGGTGGAGATTTGATTTTCATGAAAGCCTATGGTAATAACTTTTCATACTGACTAATGAGTGATTTATTTGATGTCTTTAAACACTTCGAGTGATTTGAGAGAATCTTTAGTGGGGATGTTAAACTCTGTGATATTTTGATCAAAGGTAATCACTTAGATAAGGGGAGAGACCTATGTTTTCGTGATAAAATGCTCAACTTGGAATGTTTGAAACTTTGATGTACTTTTAGTTGAATTTTCAATGTAAGAATACTTATGGATTATTTTGAGATATTATTGATAGGGATTATAAATTGAGAAGAATTTATATTGATTGTGAGTTGAGGATTTTGCTTGAGGACAAGCAAACGCTTAAGTGTGGGGGCATTTGATAAACCGTAATTTATACATGTTTTTATCCCATGCTTAGCACATTTATTGATGGTTTCTCCTTAGATTTGGTGAATTCGATGCTCCTAAATCTTTAATTTCATGTTTTACACTTAGGTGAGCATAGGAGAGTAACAAGAGCGAGAAACAGGCTGAAAACGGAGAAAATAGACCCACATGGGAAATCAACATGGCATGGACTTCCTCACACGGGCGTGTCACACGATCGTGTCTCTTTGGTAGGATCAAAGCACGACTTACACGGGTAGACTACATGTCCGTACCTATTCAACAGCCTTGACCACGGGCTAGAGTAATCACACACGGGCGTGTCCCTACCGAGCCCAAGTATAACCCTATTCAGAAAAGGCCAATTTTGAGGGCTCTTAGGCATTCTAAAGCCTATTTAAACACCTAAAGAGGCATTTAGGTGGGGGACGTGGAGTAGGAAGTAGGGAATTACTCAAGGAAAGCCGATTGATCCACCTCAGAAGCCAGATTCATCATTAAGACTGAAGATCTCCCTTCAAGTCGTTCAGGAGTTTTGGGTTTTCTTATGTTTTGTTATCTTTATGCTTTTGAGATGTTTTCTTTCATAAGTATGAACTAAACCCCCTAAATACCTAAGGGTAATGAAACCTAAGACGGATCTTGTTACTATTATCTGAATTGTTCTTAATTATGTGTTCTTAATTCTTGTTTTAATATTCCAGGATATTGATTCGAGTTAATGCTCTTATTCAGAGGAGGAATAGACCCTGTCTAAGAGTAAATTTATCATAATTAAGCGGAATTGATTGCACGCCTAGAGATAGGGTGATAAGATTTTGCCAGATTAAGGTGAAACCTAATGAAGGGATCCATAGATTGAGTTAATGCAACACTTGGGCGTTAATTAGAAAGAAATTTCAATTAATCAATTTAGGGTTAGACGTTATTAGTCTCGAGAGAGATAATAATATAACTTAGGGATTTCTATGGATCAAGTCAAATGAATAAATCGTCTGATTCAGAGTCAAATAACAAGTGAAGTCCAGGTGGATTTTTCTTTGGGTATTGTCTTAATCAATCGAGTTTTCCTAAAAGCTTTTTCCCAATCTTCTCTCTGTGTACTTTTAGTTTAGTTAATTAGTTTAGATAAACAAATCCCTTAATTTTTTAGGCTAGATAATAAAAAGAAAGTAATTACTAATACTCTTGGTTTCTTTGGGTTCGACAATCCAGTTTTGCTAAAGCTATACTACTGTTCGATAAGTACACTTGCCTTCATCATGATAATAGTTAGTATCAAGAACAATTAATTATAAATTTTTAAAACCTGTCGCAAATATCACGTACCATCCAGATTAAGGCGCAACACAATTTCTCAATCGGCGAGTATCTTGTCTCACATTCAATGAACTTTTTACTGAGGTAGTAAATTACTCTTTCCTTCTTTCCTCGCTCATCATGTTGGCCGAGCACGCATCGTATAGAATTCTCAAATACCACCAAATATAGTATAAGTGGCTTATCTGGGTTGGGTGGTATTAGCACCGGGGCATTGGAAAAGTAATGTTTGACCTTGTCAAAAGTTTTTTGGCATTCCTCATCCCATACACCTGGGTTGTGTTTCTTAAGGAGACGGAATATGGGTTCACATTTCTTAGTTAGTTGTGAAATAAACTAAGCGATGTAATTTAGTCTTTCAAGAAAACCTCGAACTTCTTTTTTAGTACGTCGCGACGGCAGCTCTTGTATGGTCTTGACTTTTTCTAGGTCAATCTCAATCCCTTTTTTAATGACTACAAATCCTAGCAGCTTTCTGAACTTGGCCTCAAAAGTACACTTTGCTAGATTGAGCTTTAGCTGGAATTTTCTCAACCTTAAGAACAATTTCCTCAGGACTTGAACATGCTCCTTCTCTATTCGGGATTTTGTGATCATATAATCGACATAAACTTCGATTTCTTTGTGCTTCATATCATGGAACAAGGTTACCATGGCTCTTTGATACGTTGCTCCCGTATTTTTTAGTCCAAATGGCATCACTTTATAGCAGAAATTTCCCCACATGTTTACGAATGTCGTCTTCTCCATGTCTTCAGTATGCATCTTAATCTGGTTGTATCTAGAGAAACCATCCATGAAAGAGAACAATGAGTGACCTATCGTGTTGTCCACTATGGTGTCAATATGAGGCAGTGCCAAATTATCTTTCGGACTGGCCTTATTCAGGTCATTGTAGTCTACACACATTCGTACCTTTCCATATTTTTTAGGTACAGGGACGATGTTGGGTACCCATTCTGAATATTTAACCACTTTTAAAAATCTAGCATCGAATTGCTTCTTGACCTCTTCTTTTATTTTTAGCAAAACATCGGGTCTTATCCTTCAGAGCTTCTGTTGCACTGGCTTACACTCTTCCTTTATAAGGAGTCGATGCACCACAATATCAGTACATAACCTGGGCATGTCTTGGTAGGACCACGCGAAGACATCCTTGAATTCTTGGAGTAACTCAATAAGGTCTCGCTTTGTCTCTACGGTGATACAAGTTTCGATCTTCACCTTTCTTTCCTCTCCTAAGCTCACAATTTCCACTGACTCTTAGTGAGGTAGGATTTTTTTCTTATCTTGCTTTACCATCCTCAACAAATCAGGAGATAGGTCACATCCTCAGCCATCTTCAAAATCCTGAGAATCCTCCATACACATATCTTGCTCAAAAGGAGACTTTGAGTCATTAGCAGCGTCACTCATATTATTGATATTTGGAGATCTATTATGGGGATGAAAGAAGATATAAAGAACGAAAAGGATCTAAGAATAATTATTTGTATGGTATGATCATGAATGAAGAACAAAAGGATATTTGGAAGAAGGTCCAAAGGACCGAAGATCTAAGAACAATTACTTGTATAATATGATTATGAATGAAGTGGAAAGAATAAAAGAATATTTGCTCAAAATGATAGCAAAGATGCATTTTATTGAAATAATGTTTTTGGACATAAGCCTATTTCACAAAAGATTCTTATTACTCCTAGGCCTGGAGAAATAAGTGTGTTTTGGATATTACTCTGAATTAGCTCCACAAATTACAGGAATATATTCCGCAGTCCAGTTGTCCAGAACACTTCTAGGTATGTAAGGGAAAATGCCTGACAAATTCTCTTCTCCGGTTCCTGTTTTGGATATGGTGTTGATGTTTAGGTTTTCCAACATTTCTTCCATAGTTTCTTTTCTCAGCATCCTTCATTCAGGGTTAATAATCCCTCCTGACACAAAAGTTCTGGATATGTGGGGGAATATCATTGGTTCTCATTTGATTTCCTTCCCATTCAAGCGTGCTCTCCACCTCTCTTGCTTCTTTTCTAGCTCTTTCCTTCTTTGTCTCGCATCTGGCTTGAATTCTAAGCCGAACTAGTCTAGTTTATCCTTCATTATCCGTACCTCGACCCTTCCTTGGAGGTATCTCCCGAGTCCTCTCCTTGGTAAGGCTCTCTTCTCAATAGTCAGTTGTAGGCCCATTCTCGTTATCTTAGATATCTTAGGCATCAGGATCCTGTTCCCTTCAGTGATGAATGTTGTGTTCACAAATTCCAAAGATCAAAAGGAACATTCAATTGCTTCATCGCTTTCCTCTAGATATGGCGTGTCACTGGTCACCGCTGCAATGATGTCTTTTTCTGCATTTATTGTCACCAGCCGACCTTCCATTACTAACTTCAACTTTTGGTGCAGTGATGAAGGCACCGGCCCTGCTGAATGTATCGAAGGCCTCCCCAATAGCCAGTTATAAGAAGGTTTAATATCCATTACTAGGAAGTCTACCTCGTATGTGTTTGGGCCAATCAGAAGGGGTATTTTGATTCTTCCCATTACCCTTCTTTTGGTGCCATCGAATGCCCTCACTATGTTTTGGCATGTCTTCATGTGAGAGTTATCCACAGGCAACCTATTCAGTATGGATAAGGGTATGACATTCAGGGCCGATCCATTATTAACCAATGCCCCTGGTAGCATATACCCCTTGCAGCGCGTGGTAATGTGCAGAGCCTTAGTCGATCCCATTCCCCTGGGTGGTATTTCATTATCATTAAAGAAGATGAAGTTATCAGTGTTTATGTTGCTAACCTGGCGGTCTTGTTTGTTGACAGAAATATCATTAGCGACATAAGTTTTGTTTAATACTTTCATCAGTGTGCTACGATGGACCTCTGAGCTTAGGAGTAAGACTAGCACCGAGATGTGAGCTAGTTGTTTATGCAGCTATTCCACAACACTGCACTCGCTGTGCTTTAAAATTTTCAAGAATTCCTTAGCCTCCTTCTCATTGACCGGCTTGTTAACAGGAGATTCAAGTCTGGCCATTTTTTCTTTCTTCTGTTCGACTGCCAAGGCTTTTCCTTTTATAGGTTCCGCTCTTCCGTTTGCTGAATCGTAGCGCCTCTCGCTACGCATGTAAAAACCTACATTTTGGTCCCCCTTGAAGCGTCAGACGGGTTCTCCTTTCCCGGGATTGTCTCATTACAGTCGTAATTCCAAGGAACCCTCTTACTGTCTTTATAGGGAAAGACTGCATGTTTCTGGATTATAACTTTTGGTGCCATTTGCATTCCTGCTTCATTGTTTTTGGGTTGTGAAATGATGACCACTGGGTAGTTGAATTTTTGGATTTTTGCCATCGATTCTCCTTTTGACGTGCATATACTTCCCTCTTTAGGGTTTTTAATCTCTTCATAAAATTTCATTTCCTTATTGTCCATCATGTCTTGCACTAAGGCCCTGAACTCAGTACATTTTTGGATCTCGTGCCCCTCTCCATTATGGAACTCGCAGTATTTCCTCTTTCCTTCAGATCTTTTCTCTGAATCCAGTACGATCAATCCTCTTTTTACCATCCCTTTATAGACCCATCTCAATGGGGTTTTAACTTTCACAACCTCACATTTGATTTTCTTACTTCTACCTTCATTTATCCCATTTACCCCTTGGTCACATGTTTAGGTAGCGGGTTTCCTACTACATTTGGTGCGGATGAATCGTCAAACTTTACAATCTCTATTTCTATGAATTTTTTGATTAACTTTTTGAACACGATGCAGTTTTCGATTGAATGCCCGGTGATTCCCACGTGGTATTCGCATTGAGCGTTTGTGTCATACTATTTGGGAAACAGGGGTTGCATCGGCTTTAGGTAGAAAGGAGACACCACGTGTGCATCAAATAGGTTTTGATACAGCTCCCTATACGTCATGCATATAGGTGTGAACTGTAGCCTTTCTGTATTCGTTCTTGTATTGGATTCTTGTCTCAGGGGGGCCTGATGGTTGGTGGTTACTGTCTTCGGCTGGCTCACAGTAATTGACTTAGAATGAAACTTGTTGTATGTGCTCATGTTATTCACCTCATTCTCCCTCTTTCTTGGGGCAGATCTCTTGGCGCTTTCCCCCGTATCTATCTTACCACTCCTCAATGCATTTTCAATCATTTCACCGGTCATCACTATGTTCGAGAAGCTTTTAGTGGCACTTCCCAACATATGAGTGATAAATGGAGGTTTTAAAGTGTTGATGAAAAGTATTGTGGTTTCTTTTTCTAGGAGAGGTGACTGGACTTGTATGGAGACTTCCCTCCATCTTTGCGCATATTGCCTGAAGCTCTCATTTTGTTTCTTCTCCATGTTTTGAAAAGTGATTCTATCAGGGGTCATATCCTTCACATGACTATACTGTTTCATGAAAGCTTGTGCTAGATCCTACTATGAATTGATCTTGGTATGGCTCAATTTTAGCTCTTCAATCTTGTTCAAGCTTGCTTTCAGCTCTATTATAGAGTTACAACTACGATATTGATGAAGCAACCTTTCTAGTTATGCTATTCTAGCCTTTAATTCTTCTTTTTCACTTCGGCTGTCTGACAAACTCTTTTCTAAGGCCTCTTTCCAAACCTGAGTATCTTAGAATTTTCTCTCCCATCTATCGGCTTTAGCTTTCTCCTCTTGGATCTCTTGTCACATCTGCTCTGATGTCTACCCTAATCCGGTGATCCTCATCGATAAGCGTAACTTCTTGTAATTTGTTTTCAAGCTTTCTAAATCTTCTTCTACCTTATTCTTTCCCTTCCCTAGTTTCTCGGCTTCTAGTTTCTGAACATCAGCATCTAATCTCAAATGCATTTTTTCCTCCTCCACTCGACGTCCTCTTCTTGTAGATTTTGGAGGATCACTATCTATTTTTCCTCTGAGTGTCATCCCGTCTTGGTGTAGTCACTATCTCTTTTAAAGGAGAGTAGTTCTCAGAGAAAAACCGATAAGAAACCTTGTCTACTTTCTAGAAATGGCTGTGGAACCAAGCTAACAATAATTGCACACATCCGATGAATCTTCCTTCACCCGATCTACGGCATGCGTTCAAGGACCTAAATGTCTCGGCCAAAATTGCGGGAACAGGCGTAACCTTCTTATCAAGTAAGTCAAACAAATTAGAAACCACCTCATCCACGTGCCCCAACACTTTAGGGAAAATTATTAGCCCGTAAATACTCAAAGCAAAAATGTCAACCCTTTTTTTCATATCCGAGTGTGCCAAAATTAGATCTCGCAAACTCTTCTAGGGGATACACTTGCTTTCTCCTTTTTGCTTGATTCGAGTCACGACCCACTGTTCACTCATTCCTGTGATATTCATTAACTTCTTCACAAAATTCGGCACATTGACGGCTCTAGAATAGGCCTTATCAGCTTAAATCCTTAGACAACGAAGCAAGGCTGCATACTCCTCCACAATAGGCGCCAAATCCACATTCCCAAAGGTAAAACAACTGTAGGCGGGGTTCCAAAACTGAGCCACACACCGAAATAAGTGTTTATCCACCTTGATGTCGAGTAGTAGGGAAGATCTCCATAGTTACTGTAGAATATCTGTGTGACAGCCCTAAAATGACCCTAGTCGGAAAGCGGTTTCGGGACCGCTAAATCGAGTCACCAAATTAGTTGAATGTGATATTTATTGTCTAAAATATGTGATTATGAAGGTGTGAAAGTTTTAGGCTTCGATTTAGTAAATTGTATGTGAATTTAGTCAAAAGGACTTATGGGTGACATTTTAAAAATGTGATAGGCTAATCTACAAGGACCTAATAGTGCATGTAATCAAAAGGGAGGATTGCATGTCAAATTTTCCCCCCTAATATGTAGTGGCCGGCCATGAGCATGGGTGGACAAGATGTTATGGCTAAAAACATGTCATAGACATGTTGTGTCGGTGCATCATGGGAGGAAACAATAAAATAAAGTTAGTAATAAAATAAATGGAGTTGCATGTCAAATATCCATTTTCCAAGGTTAGTGGCCGGCCATGCTTTGAATGGAATTATTGTTTTTTTTGTATTTTAATTGTAAAATAAAGCTTAGTGGAATGTTATTATAATGGTGAATTAAATAATAAAAGAATTTGGTGAAAAGAACAAGGTAGCTCTTTTGTGTTCTTTTTAGGCAAAAATCAAATAAGAGAGGGGAGAAAAGTCTAAAACCATTCGGCACTTTGATATTTTTCATGAGGTGAGTTTCTTGATTAAAATTTGATGGAAATTTGATGTTTTTGGGATGGATGTTAAGCTAGTTAGGCAACCAAAGGTTCAATATTTTTTTTGTTCTGTGGTTATATGTGCATTTCGGCCATGGTCTTTGCTTGAATTTGAGATTTGTAATGTGATTTTCCTAAATTGTCTATGAATTTTTTGTTGTTGATTTCATGGTAATGGTATATTGAATCCATGATTTGAATCCATGAAAATTTAGTAAGGTTGCATTTTGGCAACTTGCTTGGAATTATGAAATGATGTCCAAAATTTGTAATTCATGCTTAAATATTGAAATAGAGCTTACAATTAATAGAACCATGTAATAATTGAGGATTTTATGTGTTAAATTTTGGATGTTGGAGTTTTAGCTTTGAAATAGTTGTTAGATGAGTTATAAAGTACTAAAAAATGGAAAGAGAAAGAGCTTAAGGCATGGTTAGTATTCGGCCATGATGAGAAGTAAGACAAATGCTACATATTTGGAACCCTTACATGGTATTTCGGCTTTAGTTAATTATTTTAGAAATTGAAGCTAAATGTTATAAGGAAAAAGTGTATTTCTTGCTAACCGAATTATAATATAATCGAATGTGGTTTTACACAATAGTGATGTGATAAGTTTAAATTTGGTTCATTAGCTCAAGAACTCAAGGAAACAAAGTCGGATCATGGAAAAAGGGAAATTGGTCGAATAGTCGGAATTGACGTACATTAGCGATCGAGGTAAGTTTTAAGTATTAAAGCCTATAATGTGATTGAGTATGATATGTTAAGCACATATTAAAAGAATCATAACTCTATTGTAAATTTTTACGCATATAGCCTAATGGCTATTATGAAGTATAGGTAATTTATTGATATGATATGTTGCCAAATGGATATGATATTATGAAGTGCTAAAAGGATATGTCAGAAGAGTAAATTTGTGATAAACCTGCTTAGGACAGCAGCAGTAACATGAATTTAGAAAATCACCATAAATTGTTGGAGTTGAATTATATGCTGAATAAATTATTAAATTAAAGCTTAATTAGTCTAGTTTCTTATAAAAGAAACCGTGTAAGAAAATTAATTTCCGATAATGAGATATTTCAAGTTGTGTGAGACAGTGCAGAATGACACTATAATCCTCTGTTCTGTTTTTAGAAAATCATTATAAATTGTAAAAAAATTTTAAAAGACAAAATTTATATTCTAGATTCCTTAGTTAGTCTAGTTTCAAATGAAATAAACAAGAACATATTTTGAATTTTTTACAATGAGAAATTTGATTTGTAGTGAAGAGTGGTCAGAATAGTCAAATAGTGAAATAGGGGAAACTTTAAGAAAAATCTGGTATTGATTGGCGAAACCTAAAATTCTGGAAATTTTATGGATGGAAGATATACGAGTCTATATTCAGTAAAAATTAACGGCAAGTGATTTAGAGTTTTGTAGCTCCGGTTATAAATAATTTATTGACCATTGCTTAGGAAAACAGCTCGTAGTGAATATGTGATTTTGTTGTAAACATGGATAAAACTTGTTTTAGTTGCTCATAAGCTATTGATTAAACCCATACTTGAATTCTAAATCGTGATATTGTAAGCTTATGAGTATTCGAATATGAAATGATAGTATGGCGTAAAATTGAATTATTCATTGGAAAGTGATGGATGTAGATTCGGCCAAGACCAAGTCTGTACATGATAGTATATGTGGTATGTGAAGTATATTTGAATAAATGTGAAAGCGTATATATGTGATAAGGCCTAATGGCCGATGTGATGAATGTGAAAGTGTATATATGTGATAAGGCCTAATGGCCGATGCGATGAATGTGCAAGTGTATATATGTGATAAGGCCTAATGGCCGATGTGATGAATGTGAAAGTGTATATATGTGATAAGGCCTAATGGCCGATGTGATGAATGTGAAAGTGTATATATGTGATAAGGCCTAAGAGCCGATGTGATGAATGTGAAAGTGTATATATATGTGATAAGGCCTAATGGCCGATGTGATGAATGTGAAAGTGTATATATGTGATAAGGCCTAATAGCCGATGTGATGAATGTGAAAGTGTATATATGTGATAAGGCCTAATGGCCGATGTGATGAATGTGAAAGTGTATATATGTGATAAGGTCTAATAGCCGATGTGATGAATGTGAAAGTGTATATATATGTGACAAGGCCTAATGGCTGATGTGATGAATGTGAAAGTATATATGTGATAAGGCCTAATGGCCGATGTGATGAATGTGAAAGTGTATATATGTGACAGGGCCGAGTGGCCAACGTGATGGATGTGAAAGTGTATAAATGTGATAAGTCCCGAAGGGCATTTGTGTCAGTACTATATCCGGGTTAAAACCCCGCAGGCTTTATGCGAGAATATTATCACTGATTAATGTCCGTGAGCTTCGTGCTCGTACTATATCCGAGCTCTAAAGACCCGATAACTACGTGTGGAGATTTTGTCCGGGTAAGACCTGATAACTTCGTGTGGAGATTTCGTCTGAGCTAAAGGTCTTACCGATAATCCGAGTAGAGGTTAAAGCTATAAGACTTCGTAATAAGAATTGCTTATAAATATATTCAATGCGAAAGGTTAAACAGGTATGTACTCCAAGTTTATATGTGAGCTTGATTTGCACTAAATCATAAGGTAGTTATGTGATGCATACGAGAGCAATCTATGAGACTATTCCTATGATTATGTGACATCGGATCAGTGTGAGAGGTTATGTGAAATCATACGATATATCTATGTCACATGAGCTCACTTTTATGTGAAAGTTTATCTGCCTATTGTATATGATGAGATGTGCATATTCGGTAAAGGGATGGTATGCCCGAAGGAAGAGTGAAATAAAAATACGAATAACTATGTTATAATTTGATTGTTATCTGTTGACGCTGCTTAAAACTTACTAAGCATTGTAATGCTTACTCCGTTTACTCTGTTTCCTCTGTTTTATAGATCTCATTTGGAAGCTACAGGCTCGGGGATCATCAGCAACTAGTCACACTATCACTATCCATTGTTTGGTACTGCTACGTTTTGGATTATCTTATAGCATGTATAGAATAGACTAGTGGCGGAAGAATATTTTTGGTTAATGTATATAAGCCATGCGAAAATGGCATCTTTTGAATGTTTACTTAGAGAAGTTTAAATTTTATCCCTGGCTGTGCTTAGTACTTATTTAAATGAATGATCTTTATTTCAAGAAAAAGTTCAAAATTTTACTGTTCTGACATGAGTTACAAGTCCGGTAATGCCCCTTACCTATTCCGGCGACGGTTACGGGATAGGGGTGTTACAATCTGCTTGATTTCATCATCCCAATGAACCCATATCTCTTTCAATTCTCGAAGTTCATTTTGTGTCACACTGATATGAGTGAAGTCTCATGATTCCGATGTGTACCCCCTCTACCAACCTATCACCTTTCTCTAATTGCGTTTTCTCTAGCCATATTTAGACAGCCACATTATCCTCCACTTTATCAAGAAATTCATTCTCCATGGCAAGCTCTCTATTTAGTCATCAAATGTGAATCAACAACCTTTTTTATGATGAACATGTCATGCAATCAAAGCAAAACAACACAAGTCAGTGTATTTCATATGAAACTAAAAATTCCAAGTAAGTAAGAAATAATAATGCACCTATTCGGGCAACCACTAATGGTTCGGTGTGGCTCTACCTAGGATGGGCTCTTATGGATCACTATATGTGGTTCGGTTCTAAAGATAAGGTACCTGAACCGGCAGATTCCTTAATCCTCACCCATTATAGGTTCATCCGGACTAAGTTCAGTTCAGGGGAATACATCTCCCTATGGCTATACGGAGATGAAAATCTCACGAAGACATAGGTACGGATGTATCCCGAAAGTGATCCACTATCCTATACGGAGGTGAAGACCTCACGAAAGACTAGCTTATCACTGCAACTTAAAAGGGTAAGATCGAACAGGCATGCAATGCAATATGCGAAAACATTCCAAGACTTGAACCGATAAAGCAAAGATCGCAAAAAATGACGGATGAAATGCAATGAAGGAATCGTAATTTTAAATCGAATTATCAATTTTCTACCAATAAGACAAGAATTAATCAAATCTCGACTTGACTCTCTTATTTGTCCCCAGTAGAGTCGCCAAGCTATCGAAACCATTTTTTTGAAAATAGGGTCGACTTTGATTTTGAAAACGAAAACGAACATGAGAGTCGCCACCAATCCTTTTTATTTAGGTGTGATTGGATCACCTCATAATTCAAAAAGTTTAAATTTATTAGAACTATGATTTTTGGTCTACAAAATCCAAAAAATAGGTTCGGGGTCGATTACGCATGAGGAAGGATTAGCACCCTCGATACGCCCAAAATTGGTACCTAGTTGATTAATTGATGTCTTAACGTTGAAAGCTGTAAACTCAAAAAGAATTTAAAATACAGTCTCTTTTTTATTAATGTTGAAAAACAAAATGTTTGAATAAATTGAATCGAGCATTAAAGGCTCTCTCGTCTCGATATAACAAAATGTCGTAACCTGTAAGTTAGGATACAACATTCTAACTCTCAGAAACAAGCTTGTCTTTTAATCGTTTTATTTTAAAAATTGTACATTGATTCTTAAAAGGATATTCGATTGTTTAGATCAATGAGGAAAATTGAAACCCCATAAGTTAGGACACGGCCTTCTCGAATTTCTAAACGTGGAACATTGCCTTTATTTTTATTTAAAAATCATGTTTTTTTTATTTTAAAAAGATATTTGGCTATTTAAGTTTAACAAGAAAATCGAAACTCCGTAAGTTAGGGTACGATTTCTCAAATTCCCAAAATGTGAAATATCACTTATTTTCAAAATTTTCCTTTTTTTTTACGAATTTGGATAAAAATTAATGAAATATCTAAAAAGATATACGCTTAATCGATTATATTAAAAAAAATCATTTAAACCGTAAAAGGTCATACGTGACTAATAATGATAGTGCAACATTTTGAAGTAATAATGACATAATATTGCATAATAAGAAAATAACACACGGCATTGACATTAATGAATAATGCTGTTAACAAGCATAAATAATAACAAGAATAATAATGTAAATGATAATATAGGGGATAATAATAATAATAATAATAATATTGAAATCTAGATTTTAAAATATATATTGAAAATAGTAAATAAGCAAAATAAGTAAAAAAATAAAAAGGCATAATAAAATAAAATAAAAAGAATAAAATAATAAAAAAGAATGTGAAAACGAAATAAGGGAAATATTAAGTAAGTAAAGTAAATAAGTAAGACATTTGATTAAAAAAGAGACTAAATAAATAAAATATAATAAAATAATAAACAAAACAATTTGTAAAAAAAAATTTGAAGTTAAAGGGCCCAGGATCGTATTGAAATTAAAACATAATTTAAAGTATAAAATCTTAATACTAAAATAATATAAGGATCCAGATGGAATGCGCGCGCAAAGGAGAGGGACTGACTGGGCAATTATCTCAAGCCTTCAAAGTGCATCGTTTCGATGCAGACCGAAATGAATCAAAGACAAAAGTCATGGGGCAAAATTAAAAAACAAAACAAATGAATAGGATCAAATTGAAATAGAGTAAAAATGCGGGAGGGCCTATCGTACAAATAGACCATGCGCTAGAAAACATACGGATCCCCTACAAGCGGGTCGGGTCACGCTGGTTGAACCTCTAAACGGCATCATTTTGGAGCGTCTTGCAGTTGAATGAAACGGTGTCGTTTCTTAGTTACTATTTAGGCTAAAATATCAACAAAAAACTTCACTTTAAAACCAAATTCTAAAAAAAAGTTATTTCCTTTGTTTTTTTTCTCTAGGCATGGTCTTAGGGTTTAGCCAGGGTGTGTCAGCTGTCTGTCGTTGCTGGTGACCACCGTCGGTAGTGGCCAGAGTGACGCCCGAAGCTTAATCTAGGCCCTTTTTTCGCGTAGAATCAGATTTAGGACCGAAAAATCCCTAAACCAAACCCTAAAACCCTTAAAACAACAAAAAAACTTTTGACCTTTGGCCTCCTTCACCGTGGCTTCAACTGGATCCCCATGGATTCGTCAGCCTCTGGACCAGAGAAGCAAACGCTGACGATATCGACACCAAACAACAGGTAAAAATCTCCCATTTTTTTACGTATTTGTGTGGTAGATTCGAATGAAAATAAGAAAGAAAAATAAAAATAAAAGCAAAATAATAAAAGTGGCGATGAATAAATGGACCACCTTTGAAGTCTATTTTGATTGTTCTGTGTTGATTTCGTGTAAAAAAATACAATGAAAATGTTCCTGCCTTTATAGCCGAATGATTACAATCTTTTTTTTTGTTTTTTTTCTTCTGTTGTGTTTGTAGCTATTGTTGCTGTCCTTTCTGCAGGTACAGAGGCGACGCGGTAGAGCAACTGGTGCTTACGGAGGCGAGGGCGAGGGGGCTGCAGGAGCGACGTAAAGGGAACCCTAGGGTTCTTCTGAAAATTCCAAATGTCTTGGGCCTAGTGGGCTTTGTACTTTTGGATCTGTTGTAATTGTAAAATTTGGCTTGTAATTGGGTTTTAATTGGTTGTAAATGGGTTTGTAATTTGTTTGTATTTTGGGCCTGTTGTTTTATAATTTGGACCGTGGACATTTGTTTATTTTGGTTTATTCTCTGTTTCTTTTGGTTTTTTAGTCTGGGCCAAAATTGGCCTATTACAACCTGCACTTGAAACACTCATCCAATACCAACCAATTCCAAGCATACAAATTAAACAATTCAATCATTTAACAAGGCATTTCATTTCAAGTACAAGTGTTTATAAACTTACCTTGGTTTAACTAGGGCAATAACAATATTTGGTCTCATATATTTAACTTAACACATATGGATATGTAACATAATAACCTACATAGTAATACCAAAATGAACCATTACTAGCCATTCCAATGGCTAGGTTACAAAATAATAATCTGAGCCTCTATTGGCCAAGTTGTCCTATACATGCCATTATAACAAAATGATTTTACTAAGTATACCCAAAATGCTAGTTGGTAGTGTGACGATGATCCAACAATCTTTGAACCTTCACGAGTTTCCGAGCACTATAAGACATGGAAAAATAAAGGAGTAACCATTACATGCTTAGTAAGTTTGTATAAAGGAAATTAAACTTACCAATCTTGATTATTAAATCTAAACATATAATATCATGTTTCCATCCATTTGGCTAAATTTGCCTAAGCACATACATTCAATCAAACATGGTAGTCACCAAAATCTTCATATAAATCAAGTAACATAGATGAGCTCATCAAGCACTATTTTATCTAGTCATTACTATTTCATCTCAAGGTTTTCATGCCAAGTCAAGAGTTTTATGTCCTTTGAATCATTGAATTCCAATGAATGCTCAAGTAGTACACACGAAGTGTATGATTCAAAAATTCGTCAATTTCTTATTCAAGGGTACCCATTAGGGCACTTAACCAAGAAACACTCTCTCGGGCCACATATCGTTTAACAGGATTACCAGTCTAGGCGAAATCCTTTATATAACGTATGCTCAGGAGAGTTCAATTAGGATTACCAGTCCAGGCTAAACCCTAATCATAACGTATGCTCGAGAGGTATTATATCAGGATTATCCATTCGGTTAAATCGTTTTGATAACAAGGTCATTGGGATTACTCGTCCGAGCTAAATCCCATCCGCAACAAATGCAGGACCCTACTTGTTTCAGGAAAGCGCACACATTCATTGGAATTAACCCTTATCACCATTTCAAGCTTATTTTCATTTTTCATCATAGCATACAAGTGAAGCACACCAACATAAATCACATTACATACAACACACCAATTAAGTTACACGAACTTACCTCACATTACCCGAGACCGTCACCGGAGTCGAATACGAGGTGTTGACAGACTTTTAAAATTTTTTTCCAGACACTGCCCAGTCTGAGTACTAGTCGCTTCAAAAATCATATCTTGAGTTTCACAACTCAAAAATCAGTTTTGTGATTTTTCCCTGAAACTAGACTCATGTCCCCACCTATGTATTTTTTTCTAGAATTTTTGGTCGAGCCAATTAGTACAGTTTATTAGTCAAAATCTCCCATGTTACAGGGGTCGACTACACTGACCTCTTCCCATTACGACTTGGATATCTCTCTGCACAGAGATTCAATACTGATGCCGTTTGTTTCTATGAAAACTAGACTAAGAGAGGAAACCATGCATATATGGTATGACCCCTAATTATCTCTGGTCAATTTATAGTGAATTTCCAAAGGCGGAACAGAGAATCCAGAAACTGTTCTGGCCCCGTTCCACAAGAACCCGAATATCTCTTACTGTACTGTTCATATGATGGTTTCGTTACTTCCATATGAAAGTAGGTTCATCAAGGTTCGATTACATAATTTATTCACTATTTAATTCCACTCCTACGAATTTATGTGATTTTTCAATTCTACACCACTGTTGCTGTCAAAATCTGTTTTCAAGGTAAACTTTACCTATTTTGTGGTTACCATGGACCAACTAGGGTTTTGCCATACATAGGTCCACATGTGATCATATTTAGCCATTCCAATGGCTGATCATTAGCCCAACACTTCCATTTCAAACCATAGTCACATCGTGAAACCATATATATACATACATAAACACAAATGGTCTAATGCCATACTCCACTTCTACAAGCCATTTTCGCATGGCTTTACACACATACATCACAAAAGAACTTAAACAACAGGGGGTAGTCCTATACATGCCATATCCAGAGTTCAACTAAAGAGTACCAAAAGAGCTTGATAGTGTAGATGACTTCGACTTCGCTGATCCCGAATCCGATAGCTAACGAACAAAATCTATAAAACAGAGAGCCAAAGCAACCGGGTAAGCATTTTAAGCTTAGTAAGTCTCAAGTAATGAAATCGGCTTTGACTACAGTATTACATTCACATAGCTAACTAAATCACTTTATTAACACACATTCTCATAATCATACTTACTTCACACTTCATCAGCATAGATACACAAGGTATCAACCTTTCTAAAAGCCGAAAATTCGTTAGCCGATCGCACGAATACTATTTAAAACGAACCGACTTTTCCAATGCACATGCAAACATACCTTATCATTCGGGTTGGTCAAGCATATTTATTAAATTAGTTACAGCACAAAACGCTCACATTCAAACCCAAGTTTCTTCGGTATTTAACCGAATACAGCCGCAAACACATTTGCCTTCGGGTCTTAACCCGGACATATCAACTCGCATAATTGCCTTCGGGTCTTAGCCCGGATATATCATCTCGCATAATTGCCTTCGGGTCATAGCCCGGATATATCAACTCGCATAATTGCCTTCGGGTCTTAGCCCGGATATATCATCTCGCATAATTGCCTTCGGGTCATAGCCCGGATATATCAACTCGCATAATTGCCTTCGGGTCTTAGCCCGGATATAATCCAATGCTCATGCACACATATATCAATAATCATAACACATCCATATCATTTCTTCGTTACTAAGGCTCAAACACAAAACATTTATTAAACCTTTCAATTTTCGGCTCAGTAGCCACACACAAAGAGCATGATTTCAATTGGCTTTATAAGATAGTCTCTAAGCACATTCGACTATCCGTCATAGTATGACTATTCATTTCAATATAATTCAAGTAGGGTCATTACTCGAAGACTTACCTCAAATGTCGTCGAACGACTTCAACGGCTATTCAATTACTTTTTCCTTCCCTTTATCGGATCTAGTTCCCCTTTGCTCTTGAGCTTAAGTTCAACAAAATTTAAAATAGTCATTAATCGACTATTCAAGTATTATTTTCAGAATAATATATATATTGATCCGACTTTCACACACATAGATTATAGTAGCTTTATAATAATCAATAAATAATTCATCGGCAAACTTTCATTAATGTTTACAACAAAATCACATATTCACTACGAGCTGTTTTCCTAAGCAGTAGTTACTAAATTACTTATAACTGGAGCTACTAAACTCCAAATCACTTGCCGTTAATTTTCCCTGAATATAGACTCGTATATCTTCCATCCATAAAATTTTCAGAATTTTAGGCTTGGGCAATCAATACCAGATTTTTCTTAAAGTTTCCCCTATTTCACTGTTTGACTATTCTGACCACTCTTCACTACGAATCCAATTTCTCACTTTACAGAATTCCAAATGTGTTGTATTTAATCTCATTTGAAACTAGACTCATTAAGGAGTCTAAGCATATAAATTTTATCTTATAATCATTTTTGTACAATTTATAATGATTTTCTAAAAACAGAACAGGGAATCCAGCAGTCATTTTGACTCAGCCCCACAATACTTCAAATATCTCTAGATCGGTAACTCTTTTGTTTCTATAGTTTCTTTTGTAAGAAAATAGACCCTTGAAGCTTTAATGACATAATTCACTCAGCTTCTAATTCAACTCCTACAAATTATGACGATTTTCGAAAACCACCTTACTACTGCTGTCCCAAGTAGATTATGACCTAATACAACAATCTCATATAGGTTTCTTCTAAGCTAACCATAACCGAACCATTTAGTCAAGCTTAAGGCCGATTCTATTTTGTTCAAATTAAGGTCACACTCCCTTAAAAGAAATTCTAGCCTTCTTAACTTTAATTAGCTACTACCTATTCTTTAAACATTAAATACAATGCAATTAACATTTAAACCTTTATACCGAATTTGCTCACACAATAGTCCTTGACCGAAAGTTCTTAGACTCTAGCTACCCTAATGTCATTCCTTGAAACACATCCGAATATCACGTTCAACACCTCCCATCAACAAGTTAAAATTTCTCAAATTTAATTACTAGTGCTTTTATAAAACATAAACAAAAATACATTAAACATCATTTCCCCAAGAATCAATAGCATAACCGAATACATATATTTTTCTTTCTCCTTAAATAGATTCGGCAATCCCATAAACCATATTAACCTTAACTTTCAAGCTAAAACAATTAACAATTTAACACATCCAACCTAACTATCCATCTAATGTCATCAAAACTTCTACTAAAATTTTAAGCTCCTAGGCCGAAATTTAACCCTCATAAATAACCTAATTTCAATCCAAGATTCAAGTAAAATTTAAACCAATCCTCCAAATTATGCATACATTTTCAAGAGTGGCATAAAACATACCTTTTGTATCAAAACACCTTAGCCGAAATTCAACAAGAGTTTTTCTTCTTTCTTTCTTCTAGTTTCGGCAATGGAGAAGTAAAGATGAAACACTTTGGTTTCTCCTCCCACTCCTCATTATATTATTTCCTTTAATTTCAATTATTAAATCATTTGTTAATACAAAATTATTTTAATTTTTGAATTAGTGGAGCATATTCTTTCCTTGGCC
Source organism: Gossypium hirsutum (assembly GCF_007990345.1). Lineage (NCBI taxonomy): Eukaryota > Viridiplantae > Streptophyta > Magnoliopsida > Malvales > Malvaceae > Gossypium > Gossypium hirsutum. Next base: position 58,072,952 of record NC_053434.1, read on the forward strand.
GGCCACCATGTTTATCATGGGTAAATTGACATGCAAAACCACTCCTTTCAATGCATGTACTATTAGACCATTGTAAAATTAACCTCTCACTTTCCAACAAGTTTCATATAAGTCCATATTAATAAATTCACATAAAGATGATCAAATTAATGCATGAAACTTTCACACATGCATTTACTCACATCATAAACACAGAATATAACTTTTAATTATTTATAAGACTCGGTTTAGCAGTCCCGAAACCACTTCCCGACTAGGGTCAGTTTTGGGCTGTCACAACTCTCCCCCACTTAAGAAATTTTCGTCCCCGAAAATCTTACCGGTGAATAGGTTTGGGTATCGTTCTTTCATCGAGCTCTCAGTTTCCCAAGTAGCTTCCTCGATCCCGTGTTTGAGCCATAACACCTTAACTAACGGAACCCTTCTGTTTCGCAACTCTTTCACTTCACGAGCTAGGATACGAATCGGTTCTTCTTCATAACTCAAGTCAGATTGAATTTCAACTTCCGAGGGATTAATCACATGTGACGGATCGGATCTATAACGTCGAAGCATCGAAACATGAAAAACATTGTGAATCCTTTCAAGTTCAGGGGGTAAAATCAATCTATATGCCACTGAACCAATTCTTTCGGATATTTCATACGGCCCAATGAATCTTGGGCTCAACTTGCCCTTACGGCCGAACCTGAGTATCTTTTTCCAAGGTGAAACCTTAAGGAACACTTTGTCTCCCACCTGATACTCGATGTCTTTTCGTTTCAAATCTGCGTACGACTTCTGACGATCCGTGGCTACTTTCAGACTTTCACGGATTACCTTTACTTTCTGTTCAGCATCTTTAATCAAATCAACTCCGAAAATTTTACTTTCACCGAGCTCGGTCCAAAACAATGGTGTACGGCATTTACGACCGTACAAAGCCTCGTAGGGTGCCATCTTAATACTTGATTGAAAACTATTGTTGTAAGCGAATTCAATCAAAGGTAAGTACCGTTCCCATGAACTACTGAACTCGAGGATGCAACATCTCAACATATCCTCAAGTATCTGAATTATCCGCTCGGATTGACCATCTGTTTGTGGATGAAAAGCGGTGCTAAAATGCAGCTTGGTACCCAAAGCTTCTTGCAATTTCTTCCAAAATCACGAGGTGAATCTCGGATCTCTATCCGACACAATAGAAATCGGTACCCCGTGTAATCTCACAATCTGAGAAACATACAATTCAGCTAGTTTATCCAATGAAAAATCCGTACGCACGGGGATAAAGTGAGCCGACTTAGTTAGTCTATCGACAACAACCCAAATCGCATCTTTCTTACTTGCTGACAATGGCAGTCTGGACACAAGGTCCATTGTGACTCGATCCCATTTCCACTCGGGTATCATGATCGACTGGAGTAATCCTGAAGGCACTTGATGTTCCGCTTTCACTTGTTGACATATTAAACATCTCGAAACAAAGTCGGAGATGTCCCGTTTCATACCATGCCACCAAAATTGACGTTTCAAATCGTTGTACATTTTCGTACTCCCCGGGTGAATTGACATTCGGCTACAATGGGCTTCGTTCAGAATCATCGAAATGAGTTCTGAATTCCTTGGAACACACAAACGATTTCTGAACCTCAAACAATCATCGTCATCAATTTGAAACTCTGTTCCCTCGTTCGGAAAACACTTAGCCCGTTTTGCAACCAATTCATCATCGACTTTCTGAGCTTCACGAATTTGGTGAGTCAATAATGGTTTAGCTTTTAATTCAGCTACTAACACATTGTCTGGTAGAACAGACAAATGCACGTTCATCGCTCGTAACGCAAACAATGACTTCCGGCTTAAGGCGTCCGCAACCACGTTAGCCTTTCCCGGGTGGTAATCAATGACAAGCTCGTAATCTTTCAACAACTCAAGCCAACGTCTTTGTCGCAGATTCAAGTCTCGTTGAGTCATCAAATATTTGAGACTTTTGTGGTCCGAAAATACATGGCACTTCTCACCAAACAGATAATGTCGCCATATTTTTAAAGCAAATACGATGGCAGCTAGTTCGAGATCATGGGTCGGATAATTCCTCTCGTGTGGCTTCAATTGTCTCGACGCATAGGCCACGACTCGACCTTCTTGCATCAATACGCAACCCAACCCAAGTAGGGATGCGTCACTATAAATGACAAACTCTTTACCTGATTCGGGTTGCACCAAAATTGGAGCTTCAGTCAAATGAGTTTTCAGTTGGTCGAAACTTTTCTGACATTTCTCCGTCCACTCGAACCTAACATCCTTTTGAAGTAGCTTCGTCATTGGTGTGGCTATCATCGAGAAACCTTCACAAATCGTCGTAATAACCGGCGAGCCCCAAAAAGCTCCGAACTTCAGTAACATTTCTCGAGGTTTCCAGTCAAGTATGGCTGAAATTTGTTCGGGTCAACTCGAATACCCGACGCGGATACCACATGACCAAGAAGCTAACCTCTCTTAACCAGAACTCACACTTACTGAACTTAGCATATAACTGCTTATCCCGTAAATTTGCAACACTAGTCTCAGGTGCTCAGCATGTTCGGTCTCATCTCTTGAATAGACCAAGATGTCATCAATGAACACAACTACGAACCGATCCAAATATGGTCTGAAGATCCGATTCATCAAATCCATAAATACTGCCGGGGCATTAGTGAGCCCAAACGGCATCACTAAGAATTCGTAGTGACCGTACCCGTTCTGAAAGCAGTTTTGGGTACGTCTGAATCTCGAATCCGCAACTGATAATAACCCGATCTCAAATCTATTTTTGAGAACACTGAGGCCCCTTTAGTTGATCAAACAAATCATCGATACGCGGTAATGGATATTTATTCTTTATCGTCACTTTATTCAATTGACGATAGTCAATGCACAACCTCATGGTTCCGTCCTTCTTTTTCACGAACAATACTGGTGCACCCCAAGGTGAGAAACTTGGCCGAGCGAAACCTCTATCCGTCAATTCTTGCAGCTGAGCTTTCAACTCTTTAACTCGGTTGGTGCCATACGATACGGAGCTATCGAGATCGGCGTAGTCCCAGGTACAAGCTCAATACCAAACTCTACCTCCCGAACAGGTGGTAAACCCGGTAATTCTTCCGGAAAAACATCCGGGTATTCACAAACCACCGGCACAGATTCGGGTTTCTTTTCTAATTCTTTGTCACCAAGTACATACGCAAGGTATGCTTCGCACCCTTTTCTTACATATTTCTGTGCCAACATTGCTGATATTACAGCTGGCATACCCTCCAAGTCCGCGGACTCAATTCGGACTACTTCGTTATTTGCGCACCTCAAATCAATAGTCTTGCTCTTGCAATTCACAATCGCATCATGCGCGGTCAACCAATCCAACCCAAGGATAACATCAAATTCATCAAACGGCAAAAGCATCAAGTCCGCCGGAAAACAAGAACCTCGAATTTCCAGGGGACATTTCTTACACACTTTGTCGACAAGCACATAACGACCCAAGGGATTTGACACCCGAATTATGAACTCAGTAGACTCAATAGGTAAAGTCTTACTGGATGCTAAGGTTTCACATATGTAAGAATGAGTAGAACCGGGGTCAATCAAAGCAATTACATTAGTATCAAAGAGAGTGAATGTACCGGTAATAACATCAGGCGAAGAAGCATCCTCGCGGGCACGTATAGCATATGCTCTAGCAGGTGCACGAGCCTCGGATCTGGTCGTAGCATCTCTAGATCCTCTCTGACCACCACTAGCATTGCCCATATTTCTAGATGGTCTACCTCGAGTAGTGGTAGCACCCGGTTTCCCACTCTGATTTACATTCTGTTCGGACAGCCTCGGGCAATCTTTAATGAAGTGGTCCACTGATCCGCACTTGTAACAGGAGCGGTCATGGAATCTACAACTCCCCAAATGCCATTTACCGTAATGTCGACATTCCGTTCGGCCTCGACGTTCATTCCCAACACTGGCGACTGAAGTGCCTCGTGTACCCACAGGGGGTCGATCACGATCTCGTCTAAAAAGGCCGAAGTGCTTTTAGACCGGCCCACATCATCTCGAAATTTCTTCGATGCCTGTTGAAGAGACTTTCCCGAGGATCTTTTACGAAACTCCCCGGTTCCCACATCAACTTTTTGTTTTTCCTTTCTAAGCTCTTCGGCTTTACAAGCTCGCTCGACAAGTACTACGAACTCTCGTATTTCAAGAATGCCAACGAACATTTTTATATCTTCATTCAGCCCATCTTCGAAGCGTTTACACATGACAGCCTCGGACGAAACACATTCCCGAGCGTATCTACTAAGTCTAACAAATTTTCGCTCGTAATCAGTAACTGACATAGAACCTTGCTTAAGCTCGAGAAATTCCTTCCGTTTTTGATCAACAAATCTCTGACTGATATACTTTTTCCGAAACTCAGTTTGGAAAAACTCCCAAGTTACTTGCTCCCGGGGCACAACAGAAGTCAGAGTACTCCACCAATAGTAGGCAGAATCACGTAGCAAGGAGATAGCACACTTTAGGCATTCATCGGGTGTACAAGATAGCTCATCGAGTACCCGGATAGTGTTGTCCAACCAAAATTCAGCTTGCTCGGCATCGTCGCTATCCATAGCTTTAAATTCAGTAGCCCCATGTTTTCGGATTCGGTCAACTGGGGGCTTATTTGACCTTATTTGGTCAGTTACCGGAGGTATTGTAGGTGCGGGGGTGGTGTTTGTCGGGAATGGAGGTTGTGGAACAGCCGTATTAGTTCGAATGTATTGGTTAACCAATCATTCATCACGCTATAGAAAGCTTGTCTAGCTTCATCGTTCGGGTTACTCGCATTAGGTTGAGAGTCCACCGGCGCTGTCCCTTGTGCGGGAGCAGCGCTACACTCTCAAGATCATCAGCTACCGCTCGGTCGGGATCGGGATCCATTACTATAAATAAACACATTTGCAAATGTCAGAAATCACCACACTATCAATTAATCACATAAAATGGCATGTATAGCTAGACCCCAACACATTACGGTAGTCCTAGAATCGACTAAACCGTAGCTCTGATACCAATCAATTGTAACACCCCGAACCCGAGACCGTCACCGGAGTCGAATACGAGGTGTTGACAGACTTTTAAAATTTTTTTCCAGACACTGCCAGTCTGAGTACTAGTCGCTTCAAAATCATATCTTAGTTTCACAACTCAAAATCAGTTTTGTGATTTTTCCCTGAAACTAGACTCATGTCCCCACCTATGTATTTTTTTCTAGAATTTTTGGTCGGGCCAATTAGTACAGTTTATTAGTCAAATCTCCCATGTTACAGGGGTCGACTACACTGACCTCTTCCATTACGACTTGGATATCTCTCTGCACAGAGCTCAATACTGATGCCGTTTGTTTCTATGAAACTAGACTCAGAGAGGAAACCATGCATATATGGTATGACCCTAATTATCTCTGGTCAATTTATAGTGAATTTCCAAAGGCGGAACAGAATCCAGAAACTGTTCTGGCCCGTTCCACAGAACCCGAATATCTCTTACTGTACTGTTCATATGATGTTTCGTTACTTCCATATGAAAGTAGGTTCATCAAGGTTCGATTACATAATTTATTCACTATTTAATTCCACTCCTACGAATTTATGTGATTTTTCAATTCTACACCACTGTTGCTGTCAAAATCTGTTTTCAAGGTAAACTTTACCTATTTTGTGTTACCATGGACCAACTAGGGTTTTGCCATACATAGGTCCACATGTGATCATATTTAGCCATTCCAATGGCTGATCATTAGCCCAACACTTCCATTTCAAACCATAGTCACATCGTGAAACCATATATATACATACATAAACACAAATGGTCTAATGCCATACTCCACTTCTACAAGCCATTTTCGCATGGCTTTACACACATACATCACAAAGAACTTAAACAACAGGGGTAGTCCTATACATGCCATATCCAGAGTTCAACTAAAGAGTACCAAAAGAGCTTGATAGTGTAGATGACTTCGACTTCGCTGATCCCGAATCCGATAGCTAACGAACAAAATCTATAAAACAGAGAGCCAAAGCAACCGGGTAAGCATTTTAAGCTTAGTAAGTCTCAAGTAATGAAATCGGCTTTGACTACAGTATTACATTCACATAGCTAACTAAATCACTTTATTAACACACATTCTCATAATCATACTTACTTCACACTTCATCACATAGATACACAAGGTATCAACCTTTCTAAAAGCCGAAAATTCGTTAGCCGATCGCACGAATACTATTTAAAACGAACCGACTTTTCCAATGCACATGCAAACATACCTTATCATTCGGGTTGGTCAAGCATATTTATTAAATTAGTTACAGCACAAAACGCTCACATTCAAACCCAAGTTTCTTCGGTATTTAACCGAATACAGCCGCAAACACATTTGCCTTCGGGTCTTAACCCGGACATATCAACTCGCATAATTGCCTTCGGGTCTTAGCCCGGATATATCATCTCGCATAATTGCCTTCGGGTCATAGCCCGGATATATCAACTCGCATAATTGCCTTCGGGTCTTAGCCCGGATATATCATCTCGCATAATTGCCTTCGGGTCATAGCCCGGATATATCAACTCGCATAATTGCCTTCGGGTCTTAGCCCGGATATAATCCAATGCTCATGCACACATATATCAATAATCATAACACATCCATATCATTTCTTCGTTACTAAGGCTCAAACACAAAACATTTATTAAACCTTTCAATTTTCGGCTCAGTAGCCACACACAAAGAGCATGATTTCAATTGGCTTTATAAGATAGTCTCTAAGCACATTCGACTATCCGTCATAGTATGACTATTCATTTCAATATAATTCAAGTAGGGTCATTACTCGAAGACTTACCTCAAATGTCGTCGAACGACTTCAACGGCTATTCAATTACTTTTTCCTTCCCTTTATCGGATCTAGTTCCCCTTTGCTCTTGAGCTTAAGTTCAACAAAATTTAAAATAGTCATTAATCGACTATTCAAGTATTATTTTCAGAATAATATATATATTGATCCGACTTTCACACACATAGATTATAGTAGCTTTATAATAATCAATAAATAATTCATCGGCAAACTTTCATTAATGTTTACAACAAAATCACATATTCACTACGAGCTGTTTTCCTGAGCAGTAGTTACTAAATTACTTATAACTGGAGCTACTAAACTCCAAATCACTTGCCGTTAATTTTCCCTGAATATAGACTCGTATATCTTCCATCCATAAATTTTCAGAATTTTAGGCTTGGCCAATCAATACCAGATTTTTCTTAAAGTTTCCCCTATTTCACTGTTTGACTATTCTGACCACTCTTCACTACGAATCCAATTTCTCACTTTACAGAATTCCAAATGTGTTGTATTTAATCTCATTTGAAACTAGACTCATTAAGGAGTCTAAGCATATAAATTTTATCTTATAATCATTTTTGTACAATTTATAATGATTTTCTAAAAACAGAACAGGGAATCCAGCAGTCATTTTGACTCAGCCCCACAATACTTCAAATATCTCTAGATCGGTAACTCTTTTGTTCTATAGTTTCTTTTGTAAGAAAATAGACCCTTGAAGCTTTAATTACATAATTCACTCAGCTTCTAATTCAACTCCTACAAATTATGGCGATTTTCGAAACCACCTTACTACTGCTGTCCCAAGTAGATTATGACCTAATACAACAATCTCATATAGGTTTTCTAGTAATCGAATTTAGTCAAGCTTAAGGTTCTATTTTTCATAAGGTCACACTCCTTAAAAAATTTAGCTCTTAACTTTATTAGCTATACTCTTTAAATAAATAAATGCATAACATTAACCTTTAGAATTTCCACATAGTCTTGACGAGTTCTTGACTCTAGCCCAATGTCATTCCTTGAAAATCGAATATCACGTTCAACACTCCCATCAACAAGTTAAAATTCTAATTAATACTAGTGCTATAAACATAAACAATACAAAAATCATTTCCCAGAATCATAGCATACCGAATACATATATTTTCTTTCTCCTTAAATAGATCCTCAATACCCAAGTAACACCAATAAACCTCTACACTATATAATACAAACAAAACAATAAACAATATAACAATCCAAAATAAATCAATGCATACGATCACTACAATACACTTCTACTATTTTATAAGCTTTCCTACCGAATTCATCTAAATAATCTGAAGTGGAGCA